>NC_061510.1:27843342-28070924 GCF_022539505.1 Lolium rigidum | reverse complement strand
CAAAAATACACAAATTAGAGGCAAAACAATAGCAAAAGTGTTCGGGAAAGTAGATACGTTTTGGACGTATCAAGGTGCAGTGAATCGACGCACCGTTGGATGAAGAGATTGCGGCATAGATGGTGTACACGTGGACAAGGGGTAAAAAGTAATTTCATTCAGACAAGAAAAAACAGGAGCTACAGTACGTGCGCCAGGAAAAGTGGAGGACGTGTGTCCCCCACTTGCACGACGTGTCAACTTGATGAGAAATTTGGGCCCGCAAGGCAGAGAGAGAGCAGTTCTCGCGTTTTCCCGATGCAGCGGTCGTGACTATCGTCAGCAATGATGTCACCTTGGCAAGAGAAAAATTCGGCTAAGCAGCTTCATAATAATGGCGACAACAGAAGATTGTTGATTATTTCGAGAGCCTTTGGTCAAATACAAGTTTTTGATCAAATGCTCGGGGGCTACTTTGAAACAATGAAAACTTCGAGAGTGACAAAATAGAAATGGCGAGAGCCTATGATCAAATACAAGCATTTGTTCATAGCCTCGGGGGCTACTCCCATCGGGAGAGCTGGTCGCGCACCCGATAGATATGAAAACTTCGAGAAAGAAGAAAAATATAGCAACATAAGGCGTTGAGCCTACACCCAAGCACAAGTCCTTGGCTGTAGCCTCGGGGGCTACTCCCATCGGGAACGCTGTTCGCGTGCCCGATGAAATTATAATACAAAACAAGAGGGAAGGAAGAACAAGTGAGCATATTTCGAGTTATATAAATAACTCTACATATAATCCCATCGGGAAGGCAATATAAGTCATCCGTTGACTCAATAAAATGTGCTATTCCAGCAGCCGAAAAAGCACTCGACAAAATATTCTCAGAACGCCAAAGTTGCGAACAATTTCTGAATGCCGCAAAACTTTGCGAAGGTAAGACCCCAGATCCGTTCTGTGTGGCGTGGCGCCGTCTCTGACGTCGGTTTGCTACTTTTTTCCGTATCAACAGATACGAAGAAAAATCCTAACGGACGCGTTAGGTGCCCGATAAAATATGACTGGGACTCGGCAGAATGGTAAGACCTTAAGCAGCACCTGTCGAAGTTTACACCAGTATCCCGAGATCATGTCCAGGGACGTGATCTTGAAGTAGGTTTTTGCGGATTGCCACTAGAGCAGTTAACTAGTACCTGATCCGTCAGATGAACTAGCCCCAACTACCATTATCCCTGTACAATATATAATTTCGTATCCAAAAATATATGATAAAGTTCAGAGCTATTGAACGAATATAAAGTTGGAGATTTTCCCTGACACTGTGATTCAAGCAAAATCTCGGGGGCTACTGACATAGGCATCCCCAATGGGCCTGCCGAAGATGGTACCCGGGGTTTAATGAAGGCCCATGACTCGAAGGATAAAGAGAATCGGAAGCCCAAATTACTATTAAGGAAAGCTAGAGTTGTATTAGGAAATAATGCTTGTAATCTTGCGGGATAGATTGGAAACCCTCCCGGACTCTGTAACTTGTATATTACGAATCCCTTGGCTCCGCCTCCTATATAAGGGGGAGTCGAGGGACAAAGAAAGCATCGATTCATTGTCTCACGCAACCCTAGTTTTTACATCGTCGAGTACTTTTCGGCTGAAACCATCGAGATCTACTTGCCCTCTACTTCCAACTAAAACCCTAGCCTACGATCTGTAGGCATTGATAAGTTAATCCCTTTTCACTACCACCGAGAACGGGTGGCAATACCGTTCCTGGCAGGAAGTCTAGAGACAGTCGACGCAGATGATCAGGGATGACACTACCGCCAGAGGACAGCGGCAGTGCCGCTAGTTCCATCGGAGGTTCCACCACTCCCAGCGGAAGTGCCGGCCGCACCGGCGGTAGTACCGCCCAAAAGAGAAGCCCGATTTCAAGTGCCGCCAGGGGCGGAGGCACTGCCGCCAGTCCTGACGGCAGTACCGCTCATACCAGCGGTAGTGCCGCCCAGATTTGGCACAACCAGGGAAAACTGGTTACCTTCATATTTGCTTCTCGAGGACTATCCTGTCTATAATCAGTTAAGTACTTTCTCTGCAACACTTAGCAGCATATTAAACGATCACCGATGTTGTCGTCAAACACACAAAATATTAGAGATCATGAAATGCTCTTTCAAGAACTTAAAAAGAGAGTAGACAAGTGAACCCATCAACCTCGGTCCATTTTAAATCATTATAAAAACCTTTCCAACACTTTTACCTTGCTTTACATTTTCTAATGTTATTTAATCCAATAATACAAAAATACTATCTCTACATACACACACACAAAAGCCAAATACCACTAGCCTTTATTTGCTTTGTTCTAGTTTACTTAAGTTGTTTACTTTACTTTATTTTTATCATTGTATTTCCTATTACTAATCCGAAACCTTGTGCTTGACAACCATACGGAGGAGTTGGGGACACAAGGCAAGAACTTTATTTTGCTGGTTGCTAGAAGAGGAGAAGGAAGAATTCAGCTCCTAAGCCGATTCCCAGAGAGTTCAATATAAACCCTTGATTCGCCCTTGTGGGGAAAATACACTTGCTACAACATTCTGCACTTAGAGTCCCAAAAAATTGGTACACATAGAGTTGTTTCCATCAAGCGATATTTGGTGACATCATCAACCATCATCAAGTACAATTTTCTGACGCCGTTGCCGGGGAATTGTAAGAAGCTACATCACTTTGGTTGTAGTGTCGTTAATCCTCACAGCAACTGCTATAACATCTTCTGGCACCGTAGTTGCGAAGAGGGACATCACATCAACATCTTCATCAACCTTGTATAAACATCTAAGCTTGGGGAGCTTGCACCACTATTAGATTTTGTTTCTCCTTTAGATTTTCAAAATAATTTTCTATGTCTTATTTTAGTATTTCTTTTTAGTTTCTCGTTAAAACACATAAAAATAGTATCAAAATTTTGCTTGAAAACATGGGATAAAGAGGTGCAAAACTTTGTGACTACATAAATACTCCTAATGATCAATTCATTGCTAGCCCATCACAACACCTGACATAACTGCTGAAAGTTTTGAAGTAAGTCCTAGTCTAAACCTCATAGCTAAAGAACAATTTGGGAAAAGTTATAGTGAGGATGCTTCTATGCACTTGCATGATTTCTAGGAAATTTGTGACATGTAAAATTTTAAAAATGTCGAAAATAACATTGTCAAACTTAAACTATTTTTTATTTTCACTTAGAAGCAAAGCTAAAGAATGGCTACTATCATTACCTTCTGCTAGCATGAACTCTTGGGATGACCTCAAAGAAGCCTTTATAAAGAAATATTACCCACCGTTAAAATTCTACAAAATAGAAATAATATCTTATCATTTAGGAAAAATGATAATGAACATGTAGCAAGAGCCTAGGAAAGAAATAAAAACATGCTTAGAACTTGCCCATCACATGGAGTAAATGAATGGACAGTCCTACACTCTTTCTACAATGGATTAAATTATATGTCAAGAATATTGATACATTCTGCTGCGCGGGAGAGCGATGCTTTTATGAGTAAAACAGTGCGTGAAGCTAAATCCATCCTAAAAGCATGCTACACAACCATAGTCAATGGCATACTGAAAGAGGAGCAAACCCATCTAGGAAAATAAACTCTATTGAAGAAGTAGATCATTTATCAAATAAAATAGATACCATATTTGCCTACATATCAAAGCAAAATATTGAAAATGTTCCCTTACAAGAACTAGTTGGAAACACCAATGAAAATGTAAATGTCAACTACATAAGAAATTTTGGTAATAATGGATATGGGAACAACTATAACAAATATTATCGTAGGTCACCTTATGCTAAAAAAAAACTATAGAAATCGCCCTTTCATTCCATACCCTAATTCCAATAAAAAATGGAAGTCTATCATGATCCCATAAATTGGCGAGAACTCTGAAAAAGAGCAAGAGCCAAATAAAAACCTTGCTGAACAAGTAGCTAACCATGCTATTATGATCGAAGAATTACACAAGTCACTTTCATCCATAAGTTCTGACATTAAATTATTACAACCCCAAACGTCTGGCTTAGATAAATCTTTGTCAAAACTAGTTCACAACCAAATAACCCTAGTAAGTATGTCTGCAGGAAACCACAGGGACCACCAGCCATTGGTATGAACTCTATCACCATTACAACAAGTATACCTTTCACCTCTGAAGAAACAAACAATAAATTAATGCAATATACTGATCTTCTTGAACCACTCCTATTACAATTTGGAACTCCCATGAAAGAACCAATGAAACAAGAAGAAGAAAATATTATGCTTATTGATACGAAAGAGCCACCAATGATTACAAATGATACACAAAATAATATGTTAAAATGCTAAATGAAACAAAAGAGCATCTACTTGATCTTGATAAATATATCTTGCATGAACTTATTAATATTCTACAATAAAAATCCATTAATGTTCATCAAGCATGATTTGGCTCTTACATTGCAAACTTTGTAATCGAAGAAGAGACAGAAACATACAATAATGAAGCTATGATACCACAAAAGCTTGGAGATGTTTGGATCCCCAATATTTTAATCACTATTGGAAAAGATACCCATCATGCTATATTAGATCTTGGATCTAGTGTCTCTTTTCTATCTAAAGAATTATATGTTCTACTATAACTCAAAACTATGGGAAAATGCCCAATAGATCTTTTTCTTGATAATGACTCAACAACACAAGCCTTAGGAAAAGTATATGATATAATGGTTGATTTACATATGACTTTTGTGCTTGTTGATTTTCTTATCATGCACATGGGGAATAAATCCTCTTGTCCTATAATCCTTGGAAGACCTTTTTTGAAAACTACAGATGCAATGATTGACTCAAAGGAAGAGAATGTAAATTTTCAATTCCCACATAAGAAGTGCAAGGAACACTTTCCATGGAAGGAGGAGTTAGCATAAAGATACAAGCTACCACATGATCTACATGCCACTTGAAACAAGTAAGTAAAGCATATGTATATGGCTATAAAGAAAGCGCTTTGGCGGGAGGCATTCCATATTATTTTATTTCTAGTTTTTCCTATGCACTCTTGAAGTAGCACGAGAGTTTATTTTTAGTTATGTCTTTGGTCATTCAAATAAAATACCAAGTTTAAACCATTTGGATGTCTTAAAGTTGTGAAACATAAGAGTAGTTGCTGATTTCCGCATGCTACTTTTGCAAACGAACTCAGAAAAAAAAGAAACTAGTTATTATGAAAACTAACAAGCATGAATTTTGACTTATTTTGCAAAAAAAACTATATCTTTTTGGTAAAATGCCTATAACTTTCGCATATGAAGTTGGGAAAATGTTTAATATATGAAAATGTATCTACGCAAAAAGTTACATCTGAAAAATAATTGTACCTTCGGCCATTTAGCCAATTTTTATATTCTCAAACTGCGAAACGGAAATATGAAAAAAAATTCAGATTTTAGGTTTTGCCAAAAAAAAATTTGATATGATACTAACATCAATAAGGTGTGACATAGTGACCAAGAGGTTAATATGATTGATATGATACCAAGAGGTTAACAGAAGTGTGATATCGTGACCGAGAGGTTAATATGATTGATGTGATACTAATATTAATAAGATGTGTTGGTGTACTTGGAAGCTTGTTCGGAAGTAACTTAAAAGTTAAATGTGCTTGGGCCGAAGTAGTAGTTTGAGGATGGGTGACTGATCGGGAAATTTGACCACGAGTAAGTACTTTGACTAGAGATTAAGTGTAGCTACATACTAAACTGGTAAAATTACGGAAAATACTAGAAATTCTGGGGGGGGGGGGGGGGGATACAAAAAAATGAATGGAAAGCACACAAAAAAAGTCCTCCAACCCGGCCCTCAATTTGCCCCCATGTGGAGGCATTTAATCCCAGTTTGTCTTATCTCCATTGCCGATTACGTAGTCCTGATTATCTAACCGGGACTGGAATCAGTTCCCAACTGAGACTAGAGGCTCTTTTCTACTAGTGAAACCTCCCAATACTGAATGGCTAGATTACAAGAACCAAACCAATGTCATCCTAGAACTTTATTTTCTTACCATTTCCTACTTTCTCGTTGGTATCCTATTTTAACAATTTTAACAGCCCACAACACACCCTTCCAAAATAAGTGAACCGGAGCGGGACGTTAAAAACATCCATGTTCTGATGTGATAAAGCTGAATACTAACGGTATCTTCCTAGCTGGAGAAGGAGTGGCAGGTTGGGGGTTCATCGGCCATGATGCAGATGGAGATGTATGTATCTTAGAGCATCTCGAGCCGTCTCCCCGACTAGGCCTCCGACAGGTTTTTTTTCATCCGGACGACGTTATTCGGCCCAGCCACGCCCCCGGTTCCTCGTTTTCCCCAGAATAGTCCCCTAATCCATCTGAAGAGCCCAGGTCATCCTCGCCCCCCGGGGTGCGCTCTGGGACTCCGGACGAGAGAAAAGCGGGGATGGGCCCGCTCTGTCGGTGAGAGAACACACGAACCTCACCACTTTCTCATCGCAAATCCCCCTCCCCTCTCGTTGCTCTGTCGCCACCGGGACCACCCCTCGCCAATCTGCCGGCCGGTTGCCTGAACTCCGCCGTCCCTCCACCCAGCAGCCTATATTCCGCCGTCCGTCGTGCCGTCTGCCTATATTCCGCCGTCGGGCAACTCCCCGGCAGGTGTTCGTCCATTTGCCTGGCCATACATGGACTCTGACGACGAGTAGGAGCAGATGTTCGCCGAGCTTTTTGAAGAAGAGATGACAGCCGCCGCCCAAGACGAGGAACACATATTGATCCTAGCTTGCCTGTCCAGCTTGTACACCGAGAAGGCCATTGGTCGCCGCGGTGGGTCGGCACCAGGTCACCGGAAGTGCAAGCCGAGGCAGCGAATGGAGGGCTACTGCAAGCTCTACGCCGACTACTTCGCCGACAGTCCATTGCACGGTGAGGCTGTTTTTAGGCGTCGTTTCAGGATGAGCCAGAAGATCTTCCTGAGAATTGTGTATGCCCTTTGGATGAAATTTGGATTGCACCGGCATGGAAGGGCTTTTCGCCCTCCAAAAGTGCATGGTGGCTATGCGGATGTTGGCCTATGGAGCTCCTGGTGATTCTGCTGATGACTATCTTCGGATGGCGGAGTCCACCGCCCTTGATTGTTTCTACCAGTTCTGCAGGGGGTGATAGCAGTGTTCAGGGACATCTACTTGAGATCACCCACTGTCGAAGACACTACTCAGATCCTCGCTTTTACTGAAGCTCGAGGATTTCCAGGGATGTTTGGAAGCATTGACTACATGCATTGGAAATGGAAGAACTGTCCGTTTGCCTGGCAGGGAATGTACAAGGGTCACAAAAAGGCTGCACTGTGACACTTGAGGCAGTGGCTACCCATGATCTCTGGATTTGGCACTCCTTCTTCGGTATGCCGGGATCCAACAACGATATTGACGTCTTGCGGTGCTCGCCGATCTTCTCGAAGCTTGTTGAGGGTCATGCTCCCCCGGTTAACTTTGTGATCAATGGTCGGTAACACAACAAGAGATACTATTCAAATCGTTGGATACTTTTTGACGCCCAGATGCTTGTCCATGCAGTTAAGTAAAACAAGCTTGATATTGCACCGAATGGTGTGCTCTTTCGAGAGATTAAGGCTTTAGCTTGTTTAAATTTCAGTTCTTTTTCGATTTTTTTGCTCACGGGATATGTAATAAAATTGCAGACGCTTTAGCTAAGGCGCGTTTGGTATCCTGCATGGCCGTTGGCTCGCATCGGTCCAGCTTTTTTGGCCCATTTGGTTACTTGGTCGAGCCTGCGTTCTTGCAAGAACTGCTTCTCCAAGCACCCTCGGTCCAGGCCCTGGAGGAACGCCCGGTTCGGCCATTTCTAGCGAGCCACCCCCGTTTCCGCAGAACTGGAGAATGTCGCGTCCTCGCAGAGCCACCGCGGGAGATGGTGGGAGCTCGCACGGGACAGAGAAATCTCGGCGGGATGAATTCGGTCATCATGCTTGAATTTTCGCCACCGTATATAGGGGCAGCTCGGAGATTGGTGAAACTTTTTATTCCCTTTTTGACTAAACTGAAACATAATTGAAACAAATTTAAATAGTAGAAAATGTTTTACAAGTTTCATAAACACGTTAACAATAGATGTGAAGCTTTGTTAAACTTTCTGAAACATACTTTGAACAGTAAATAATTTTTCATAAGTTTCAGACATGTTTCACAATTTCAGAAATATTTCACAAATTTTTGAAAACTAAATCAACACATGGGCGACGTCAGCATGATGTCATCACTCCTTTAACTACCGGAGCCGGTAGAATCGCTGCGTTCCATGTGCCTACCTTTGCCCAACTTCCGATATTGCTATACGCAAGTTGTTCAATGGAATGAGTTTTCCGTTAGAAAGAAAAAGAGCTCCCGTGTCAGGCACGTAAATAAACCAACGATCCACAATCTGTCATGTCATCCGCGCGTGTACTCTCGTTTTATCCTGAGAGCAACACAGCATCTCCGCCATTTTCATTTCCCTATCACTCGCCACTCACCTCTCACTCGAGGCCATGAGCAGAGCCGCGCTGCTCCGTAGACTAATCCACCGCCGCCGCAGCGTCGTCATCAGCAGCAGGGACAGCATCGAACCAGTCCATCAGCAGCTGCAGCTTCAGCGTCAGCTGATCCAGCTCCGCCATTTTTCTAATCCCCACTGGGGTTACCATAATCCCAGTCCCGATCTCGCCGGCGCGCGCGCGTTTACTAAATTATCCCCGCCATGGCCACGCCGCCCGCGCGCCCCGTTTACTTCTCCTCCTCCCCTCGGCGTGGCATCCCTCTCCTTCTTCTCCAGCCTTGTGGGAAGGGAGGAGGCGGAGGTGCTGGACATGGACGCCGGCACGGTGCGGTGCGCGGCCAATTACGCCCCACTGACGCCCATCAGCTTCATCGAGCGCGCCGCGGCCGTCTACGGCGACCGCCCGGCGGTGGTGTACGGGGAGGCGCGGCCGACCACGTGGAGGGAGACCCGGGAGCGCTGCGTCCGCGTGGCCGCCGCGCTCGCCGCACGGTTCGGCGTCGCACGCGGTGATGTGGTGAGTCAGTGCGCGCAACCCGACAAGCTTTCTGTTGGTCCATCTGTTTGGCCTCTCTCTGGTAACTTTGTTCCATCTCTTGGCCCAAGCAAGCTAGTCAGTCAAAATGACAGAATGAAGTTCTTCATTTCACGTTCTGGTAATCCATGGCCATTAGTAGTGTTTAGCAATTCTGAAGATGGAACGGATTTGCTGTGGACATTGCGTCTTCTCATAATGCTAATGGCCGCTTGGGCACAGTGGGTAGCTGTAGCTGTTGATCCGTGCACTCATTGATCTTCCGGATTTCCATGTGGAATGCTGGTGATGGGAATGGGATAATGTTTGGCCACATAAAGAAAATATAAGATCAGAGCAGTGTAGCAATTAATTTCCATGGGGGCATGAGGCCATGCCACCATGCCCATCGGTCATGTACGTACACCATGGGCTGTATTGCCAATATACCATGGGCTCATGCTGAGCAATACAAAGTTTTTTCATTAGATGTCGCTAACCGTGGCGCCAATGTGCAGGTCGCTGTCCTCAGCCCGAACGTGCCGGCGATGTACGAGCTACACTTCGCCGTGCCAATGGCCGGCGCGGTGCTCTGCACGCTCAACACGCGCCACGACGCGGCCATGGTGTCCGCCCTGCTAAAGCACTCCGGCGCCAAGGTGTTCCTCGTCGAGTCAAGCCTCATCGAAGTCGGGAGAACGGCCCTGAAGCGCCTCGCGGCCGATCTGCCCGACGCAGCCAGCCTCCCGGTCCTCGTAACCATCTCCGACGACGCCCACCCCGCCGGCTGCACGGACTACGAGGGCCTCATCAGGGATGCCCCGTCGCAGTTCGACATCCGGTGGCCGGAGAACGAGCTGGAACCGATCGCGCTCAACTACACGTCCGGCACCACGTCGCGGCCCAAGGGCGTGGTGTACAACCACCGCGGCGCGTACCTCAACACCGTCGGCACGGTGCTCGCCTACGACATCACGCACATGCCGACGTACCTCTGGACGGTGCCCATGTTCCACTGCAACGGCTGGAACCTGCCGTGGGGCGTCGCCATGCAGGGCGGCACCAACGTCTGCCTGCGCCACTTCACGGCCAAGGTCATCTTCGACAGCATCGCGCGGCACGGGGTCACGCACATGGGCGGCGCGCCGACGGTGCTCAACATGATCGTCAACGCGGCGGCCGTGGACCGGAGGCCGCTGCCGGGCACCGTGCGCGTCATGACGGGAGGCGCGCCTCCCCGCCGCGCGTCCTGTTCGGGATGGAGGAGCTCGGCTTCGCGGTGTACCAGATCTACGGCCTCACCGAGACGTACGGCGCAGCCACCGTGTGCACGTGGATGCCCGAGTGGGACGCGCTGCCGGCGGAGGAGCGCGCGCGGCTCAAGGCGCGGCAGGGGTTCCACCACATGGCGATGCAGGACGTGGAGGTCAAGGACCCGGCCACCATGGGGAGCGTGCCGCTCGACGGGAAGACGGTGGGCGAGGTGATGTTCCGGGGCAACACCGTCATGAGCGGGTACTTCAAGGACATCGAGGCGACCAAGGAATCCATGGCTGGCGGGTGGCTGCGCACGGGCGACCTCGGCATGCGGCACCCGGACGGGTACATCCAGCTCAAGGACAGGGCCAAGGACATCATCATATCGGGCGGCGAGAACATCAGCTCCATCGAGGTGGAGTCGGTGATCTTCAGCCACCCGGCGGTGCTCGAGGCGGCGGTCGTGGCGAGGCCCGACGACCACTGGGGGGAGACGCCCTGCGCGTTCGTCGAGCTCAAGGATGGCGCCAGTGCCACGGAAGCAGAGATCATAGGGTTCTGCCGGGAGAGGCTGCCGCATTTCATGGCGCCCAAGACGGTGGTGTTCGAGGATCTGCCAAAGACTTCGACGGGGAAGACGCAGAAGTTTGTGCTCCGGGAGAAGGCCCGTGCAATGGGAAGCCTGACCAAAACCGGAAACAGCAAACTGTAACGTTTGTTCGTCTGAATCGAACACTTGGTGTGTGGTTGCGCAATGCATTTTCAGAGACTGCGATGTTGCCGTAAGATTTACCATGGCATTTTACTGGGTATTAACCTGGGAATGTTCGAGATTTTCTCGTGGTACAAAAGAAAGTTATGCTTGATGGTTTCCTTGAAAATAAAAAAGACAAATTTATTTGGAACTTTTTGGCGATGTATGGGACTGCTTACGAAGAACATAAGCAAGAGTTTTTGGATGAATTATCATCCTTAACTCAAAATAATAATATCCCTATCGTTGTTGGTGGGGATTTTAATTTGCTAAGGAAAGTTGAGGACAAGAATAATGGGATAGTGAATTTCGAATGGGTTAACAAGTTCAATGAATGGATTAATGGTTCTGGCTTAGTGGAGTTGCATAACTCCAGCAGGAGGTTCACCTGGACAAATAATCAACTTGTACCTATTATGGCCAATATTGATAGGATCCTTGTTTCTACATGTTGGGAATCTCATTTCCCAGTGTCAGTTTTAGCACGACCGGGTAGTGACCACACTCCCCTTGTACAGACAGTTGGTGGCATTAGTCACACACAAAAACCTTTTCGTTTTGAGAAGTGGTGGCTGGAGATTGAGGGTTTTAGGGATCTTGTTACTAAAAATTGGAAACAACCTTGTCCTCATGGAAAAGCTATCGATGTGTGGGACGTTAAACTGCGGAGACTTAGAAAATTTCTAAAGGGGTGGGGTATTAACATAAATTCTGAGCAAAAAAAGAAAAACAAGCTTTAGTTGCCGAGTTTAATTGTCTTCATATTATGCCTGAAACAGAAACTCTATCTACAGGATGAAGCACATTAGTGCTGAGCTAAATCATATGTGGCGTATGGAAGAAATTAGTGCTAGACAAAGGTCTCGAGAGAAGGACATTATGGAGGATGATAAGAATACAACCTATTTTCATGCGGTAGCTAATCAAAGGAGGAGAAAAAAGAAAATTATTTCTTTGCAAAATAAAGAGGGTATGGAGGTTGAGTCTACTCATGAGATGTTAGATGTTACCGTAAATTTTTACAAAAACCTTTTTGGGAAAGAGGATAAAATGGATATTAACCTAGATGAAGACTCTTGGAAAAGTGATGATTTAGTCACTGTGGCTCAAAATAACTTTCTGGACCAACCTTTCCGTGAAGATGAAATCAAAGAGGCTGTTTTTGGCTCATATGCAGATGGAGCATCTGGTCCAGACGGTTTCTTCTTTTTTGTTTTATCAAAATTTCTGGGAAACCATCAGATCTTATTAACCTGTTTAGGGATTTTGAGAAGGATGAAGCGGATTTATTAAGAATCAACTTCACCATGCCCGCTGATGAAATTTATTTGAAAAAATATAGGCCCATTGCCTTGACGAACTGCAGTTTTAATATTTTTGCAAAGCTTGTACTAACAAACTAGGAAAAATTTCTGATAGGCTTATCTCGACTAATCAAACAGATTTTATTAAAGGACGATATATTTTGGAGAGTGTTGTTTTTGCGCATGAAATTGTTCATGACGTTCATAGTAAACATGAGCAGGGGGTTGTCTTGAAATTAGACAATGAGAAAGCGTACGATCGAGTGGACTGGTCCTTTTTGGAGAGCATGTTAATGCAACGAGGTTTTAGCCGAAGTTGGTGTAACAAATCACAAACCTGGTGCAAGGAGGGTCGGTTGGGGTGCGAATTAATGATCATGAGAGCAATTATTTTCTTACGTACAACTAAAGGGCTCCGTCAAGGAGATCCCTTATCCCCATCCTTCTTAATTTTGTAGCAGATGTTTTTACAAAAAATGCTTATTAAAGCGGCGCGACATAATATGATTTTTGGGCTTTTGAGTAATATGAGACCGGGTGGTGTGTTCAGTCTGCAATATGCAGATGACACACTTCTATTTCTACAGAACAATGTGGAGCAAGCCCAAAACTTAAAATGATTGCTTTCCCTGTTTAAACAAATCTCATGAATGAAAATAAACTTTAATAATAGCGATCTAGTCCCTATCAATATTCATGTGGAAGAAGTCAATGTTTTAGCTGAAGTTTTTGGGTGTAAAGTAAGTGAGTTTCCCATCAAATATCTTGGTGTGCCTTTGCACTTAAGCAAGCTAAAGAAAGAAGAGCTTGATAACGCGTGAAGCACACGTCCGTTGGGAACCCCAAGAGGAAGGTGTGATGCGTACAACAGCAAGTTTTCCCTCAGTAAGAAACCAAGGTTATCGAACCAGTAGGAGATGAAGGCCACGTGAAGGTTGTTGGTGGAGGAGTGTAGTGCGGCGCAACACCAGGGATTCCGGCGCCAACGTGGAACCTGCACAACACAATCACAGTACTTTGCCCCAACTTAACAGTGGGGTTGTCAATCTCACTGGCTTGCTGTTAACAAAGGATTAAACGTATGGTGTGGAGAATGATGTTTGTTTGCGAAGAACAGCAGAGAACAATGATTGTAGTAGATTGTATTTCAGATGTAAAAGAATGGACCGGGGTCCACAGTTCACTAGTGGTGTCTCTCCAATAAGATAAATAGCATGTTGGATGAACAAATTACAGTTGGGCAATTGACAAATAGAGAGGGCATAACAATGCATATACATATCATGATGACTACTATGAGTTTTACTTAGGGCATTACGACAAATAACATAGACCGCTATCCAGCATGCATCTATGCCTAAAAAGTCCACCTTCGGGTTAGCATCCGCACCCCTTCCAGTATTAAGTTGTAAACAACAGAAAATTGCATTAAGTACTGTGAGTAATGTAATCAATACAAATATCTTTAGACAAAGCATTGATGTTTTATCCCTAGTGGCAACAGCACATCCACAACCTTAGAACTTTCTGTCACTGTCCCAGATTCAATGGAGGCATGAACCCACTATCGAGCATAAATACTCCCTCTTGGAGTCACAAGTATCAACTTGGCCAGAGCCTCTACTAGCAACGGAGAGCATGCAAGAACATAAACAACACATATATGATAGATAAATAATCAACTTGACATAGTATTCCATATTCATCGGATCCCAACAAACACAACATGTAGCATTACAAATAGACGATCTTAATCATGATAGGCAGCTCACAAGATCTAAACATGATAGCACAAGTGGAGAAGACAACCATCTAGCTACTGCTATGTACCCATAGTCCAAGGATGAACTACTCACGCATCAATCCGGAGGCGGGCATGATGATGTAGAGTCCTCCGGTGATGATTCCCCTCTCCGGCAGGGTGCCGGAGGCGATCTCTGAACCCCCGAGATGGGATTGGCGGCGGCGTCACAGTAACTTTTCTCGTATCGTGGCTCTCGGTACTAGGGTTTTCGCGACGAAGAGAATAAATAGGCGAAGGGGCAGAGTCGGGGGGCGGCCGAGGGGCCCACCCCATAGGCCGGCGCGCCCACCCCATAGGCCGGCGCGGCCAGGGGCCCCACCGCGCCGCCATGTGGGGTGGCCGCCTCGTGGCCCCTCTTCGTCTCCTCTTTGGACTTCTGGAAGGCTCCGTGGAAAATAAGACCGTGGGCTTTTGTTTCGTCCAATTCCGAGAATATTTCCTGTGTAGGATTTCTGAAACCAAAAATAGCAGAAAACGAGAGCCGGCGCTTCGGCATCTTGTTAATAGGTTAGTGCCGGAAAATGTATCAAAATGATGTAAAGTGTATATAAAACATGTGAGTATTGTCATAAAACTAGCATGGAACATAAAAAATTATAGATACGTTTGAGACGTATCAGATATCCAGCCTTTGATTGATAGTATCATCAATAGAATTGTTGGTTGGCGTGGCAACTACTAATCCATGCTAGCAGGTTGATCCTAATCAGGTCTTGCCTAGTAAGTATACCAATTTATTTATTGTTGTTCCTAAAATTTCCGAAGTGGGCTCTTAAAGCAATTAACTCACAAATGGTGCATTGTCTGTGGGATAACTATGAAGGGCATCATAAATACTATCATCTAGCTAACTGGGATTTAGTGAGTATGAAACAAGAGTTTGAAGGTTTGGGGATTCCTAATATAAGAGACATGAATACATCTCTTCTGTCCTCTTGGATTAGAAGGTTTAATCTGGATGATCATAAAATATGGAAAGATATTATTCAGTTTAAATATAGAACACAACATCCAAACATTTTTGCTTGTAGTAAAAATGTGAATCTTTCTCCATTTTGAAGAGGTTTGCTCTGGGTATACCAATGGTTGGTTGGGGATGGTCGAAATATTGAATTTTGGGAAGACCAATGGTTTGGCGGCACTAGCTTGATCATTCATTTTTGGGAGTTGTATGTTATTTGTAACGAGCAAACAAAAACTATTAGTGATATCTGGGATGGGCTAGAGTTGAAACTCTCCTTTAGAAGATGTTTCAATGAAAAGTTACTGATGGAATGGGATTTAAAAGCTACTATTGTTCAACAATTAAATTTGAGTGGGGAACCATATCAGTTGGTCCGGAAACTACATGCATCTGGGAATATACCTCCCAATCTCTTTATGCTGTGGTGAACTTCAGAGGTGTTAAACCTGTGTTTACCCCTTCAGTTTGGAAGCTGAATGTACCACCTAGAGTACAAGTGTTTATTTGGTTAGTTTCAGACAACAAAATCCTTACTAGGGATGATCTGTCTAAAAGGAAACTAGTACAAGATAAGAGATGTCTTTTTTGCTCTGATTTAGTGAGTGTGGAACACCTGTGTTTTGAATCGATATTATCAAGATGGTTTGGAACTGTGTGTCTATTATCATGAAGAAACAGGTTGGCTCCACCTATGAACAAGTGGCTGGTTTGTGGGTTAGTAACGAAGCTAATGGGGCGGTGAATATAATTACATATGTTGTTATTTGGAATGCCTGGAAAATGAGAAATGAATTTTTTGGTCGACTAATCTAGACTGGAATGCAGGAAACATGGAGGAGGATTGCGCGGTTGCTCAGGTGATGGATTCCGATGTGCAACGCCAGGTGGAAGTTGATGATAGAAGAATGGTGCGAGGAGCTGGAACTGAAAGCACAGGAGCTTCTCCAAGTCGGGTGGCGATGAAGAGAAGAAAAGTTAGAGTAATGGTGATTGGTCCAGGGACCCCGGAAGTTCGTGGTGAGATCAAGTTGTGAATTGGAATGTGAAGAAAAAGGAAAAATGAGGATGAAAAAGCTCCTAGAAAAACAAAGTATAAGATGGGTGTATGTGAACTCTCCCTATGGTCGTGTAGCGTGTAGTCTTTTGTGAAAAAACATGGGATGTTGCTTAGGCTTGTTTGAGCTTTGGCCTCTAGAGTAGGCTGGTAGGGGATGATGTTTGTGAACTATATGTTTCATTTTTGAAAATGGAATGGAACTGGGCGGAGGTGCCTTTTATCTAAAAAATAGTTCTTGCCATGTGTTCTGTAGTGTCCACAAACCATTTACATGACATGATCTTATTCATAGATGTTAGATCCAACACCTCAATCCATTGGCAAGCACACAATGTGCCATTTTACCAAATGCTATTTTTCTACCATCCAATTCATGCCAGACTATCATTTTCCTTTGCAAATACATCTTGATAAGGGGTGGCCCGATCTTCTCAGTAAGCAACGGTGGTGATGATGATCACGAGGTGATTGCAGCGGAGGTAACTTGATGAAGTGGATGATAACTTGTATGACGCAACGAGATCTCTCGATTGGTCCCTGTCGCCAATGCAACAGCCCTCAACCCTGCAAGATATTCGCAACTCCACACACTTGCGCACGTAGCCGCCGACCACGAAGCGGTAAGTTGCAACCTTCTAATTCCCAATGGAACAGCAGATTACACAAGACTTTCAGATCTACACCAAATCAAGCAATATGGTGTAGGGATTCAATAGTTTTGCAAAGCAAACAACTAAGAACTATGGTTTATCTTAAACGTGGTCTAAAGCAACTTTGGGAGCGTCCTGGGCACTTATATAGGCATCCGGGATGACCTCAGGTCAAAAAAGTACGAAAATAACCGACCCAGAATAGATCTTGTCGAGACAGACTCGGACTCGGCCGGTCTGGGGGCCGGTCGACTGGGCCTGGGACCGGGCAGGCCGGTTCAAACTGGGCATGTGACCGGGTGCTGACCGGGCGCGCGAAGTGCTCTGCAGTAACCCGCCCGGTTGGCATCAGCGTCGCGTCTGGTTAGCGCCGGGACGCATCCGGCGTGCCGCCCGGTTGGATCGGGCGCGCCGGCGTGGCGGCCGGTCTGACCGGGTGCTGGGCCGGCCTGGACTTTGGCTTCTCCTCTCGCGCATGCCTCCCGCTCCTCCCTCGCGCGTCCATGAGATATCTTCATGTCCAGCTCCATGTCCAGCTTCACGTCCATCTTCACGTCCAGCTGCTCCTCTCCTCCTCGTGCGATGCTTGTCTCCTCTTCATACCTGATTATACATAAGTAACAGGACTTAGGCAGTATAAAGTTCTCATCAATCAAAGTATCGTTTAGGAACAAGTTCACATGTTGTTTAAGTAGCTTCGCACGAGCATTTGTAATAGGTCCAATCCTAACTTCATTGGACTTGAGCTTCACAGCAGCTTCATCTTCATCTTGCAATGACGGAGGTAGTAGTGTAGTAGGGATGTCCTCATCATCTCCCCCCTTCAAAAGGCGTCGACCTCGACGCTCCAAGGTCTTCTCCGTCATATGGTGTCAAATCAGCAACATTGAAAGAATTACTAACACCAAACTCATCAAGTGGAAGATCTATCGAGTATGCATTATCATTGATCTTGGCAAGCACTTTGTAAGGACCAGCACCACGAGGAAGCAACTTAGACTTCCGCAGCTTTGGGAACCTATCCTTGAGAAAATGTACCCAGACCATATCACCAGGGTTGAACAATATCTCCTTGCGTTTCTTGTTCATCCTTGCAGCATTTCTCTTGCCTTTCTTCTCTATCAACTCTTTAGTCTTCACATGTATCTCTGCCATCTTTGATGCCTCCATATTGACTCTCTCATGTATGGGCAGAGGCAACAAGTCAAGTGGAGTAATGGGTTTGAAACCATACACCACCTTAAAGGGACACATCTCCGTGGTAGAATGTACCGCCCTGTTGTAAGAAAACTCCACATGCAGCAAACACTCTTCCCACTCCTTCAGGTTCTTCTTGATCATGGATCTCAATAGTTGTGACAAGATTCTATTCACCACTTCAGTTTGACCATCAGTTTGGGGATGACAAGTGGTACTGAAAAGTAGCTTCGTCCCCGAGCTTTCTCCAAAGCGTCTTCCGAAGTAGCTCATAAACTTCACGTCACGATCGAAACAATAGTCTTCGGGACTCCATGTAGACGTACAATCTCCCCTGAAAAACAGGTTAGCAATATGCGACGCATCGTCGCTCTTGTGGCAGGCAATAAAGTGTGACATCTTAGAAAATATGTCCACTACCACAAATATAGAATCATGGCCTCTCTTAGTACGCGACAAACCCAACACAAAATCCATACTAATGTCCTCCCATGGTGTAGTAGGTGCCGGTAAAGGAGTATACAAACCGTGAGGCTTCAGCTTGGACTTGGACTTATTGCAAGTAATGCACCGCTTCACATACCTGTCCACATCCCGCCTCATCTTTGGCCAATAAAAGTGATCAGCGAGCATGAGTAGCGTCTTCTCACGCCCAAAGTGACCCATCAAACCTCCAGCATGTGATTCCTGCAATAAGAGCAAATGCACAGACGATTCTGGAACACATAGTTTGTTAGCTCTAAACAAGAACCCATCATGTATGTGATGTTTCTCCCATGCATTCCCAATAGCACACAAGCGATATGGTTCAGCAAAATCATGATCAGTAGCATACAAATCACATAATATCTCTAATCCAGGAATTTTAACATCAAATTGAGTTAATAGCATAAGCATCAGCAACAATATTATCTTTTCCCTTCTTATGCTTAATAATGTATGGAAAAGACTCAATGAACTCAACCCACTTAGCAAGACGCTTATGCAAAGTAGACTGAGCTTTCAGATATTCTAAAGTTTCATGATCAGAATGTATGATAAATTATTTTGGCCACAAATAATGTTGCCAAACCTCAAGAACTCTAATTAAAGCATACAATTCTTTACCATATACAGTGTAACATCCCAAAATTTTAAAACAAAGAAAATGAATTTCCCTTTTTCCAAATTTTGGAACCAACAAAAACTTTTATTAAATTTAGTTGGATACTTAGTGAGCATGCTTAATTCTTGTGCTATTGCCATGATTGCTTGTTGAACTACTTTGAAATGATCTTAAACCCTAAACCCTATCCTTTTCACCACCCAAGTTAAATAAAAATAAAAAAAAAAATTAAATAAGAAAAAGGCCTATGTGCCTATGGCTATTTTGGTAAAACCTTTACTTAGACCTTTCTACCTTGTGTAGATGTTTTGAAAACATTAATCAACCCTACCTAGTGCTCAACCAATCAAGTCCAAGTGGAAAACAAAGTCAATTAAAAAGAAAAGAAAAATGCCATAGAGGCCTATGAGAGTAAATAGCAACTTTGTGAATTTGAGGATCTTGACCTTAAGACTTGTGGTGAATGGTTGGATCACTCCTCTATACCATTTCAACATTCAACAACATCAATTGGGTCAAGAAAAATCAAATCAAAAATCAAAGAAATGAAAATTGCATGTGGCATGTGATAATGGTCACTTTTGACCTTTTTATTATCTTACCTACTTTGAGCCCTTCTATTAAGAATTTTTCAAACCAAACCCTGCCAAATCTTTGCACCTCATCCAAGACCTCATCAAGATGAGCAACCTTGATGTTGACCACTTTGACCAGATCATTGACCATTGCTCAAAATAGTCAAGCCAAGATGCTACGTTGAAACAGATTCTAGATTCCCTCAAAATTTAGGAATTTCACAAACCACCTCCAAACCTCAAACCAAGACCACCAATAGATGCCAAATATTATTTAGAACCCATCCATCACAAATTTTGGTCAAAATTCATCACACATGAGACCTTAGCAAATAACCAATTTAAGTACATAGAGGTACAACCACTATTTCAACCACCCTCCATCACATCACTTCTCTCTCCCTTGTGCTCATCCACAATACCTGGTGCCCAAAACCATCTATCATGACCTCACCTAGTGTGCATGGTCACCTCACACCATCACCATGCCCAAATTCATGTCATATGTCACATACACTTTGACAAATATTAGATGGGCATGCTCTAGACCCCTATCCACTTGCTCACCTTGTCAAATCACCTGGACTCACCCCACTTGACCAAACCATGGACCCAGGGACAAAGATATTGCACAAAAAAATGCCAAGACATGACCATGCCACCCACTTGGTCACCACCATGCACCCACATGCCCTGGCCCTTTTCCCTCCCTCTCACCATGTCATCTACAGTCCCCTGGACCCTAGACACCTGCCAGACATGGTCCTTGGTGGAGGAGAGCAAGGAATCGACCACCACACTCATGCCATGCCACTTGATCACCCACCCGTGGCCACCCCTCTCCCTCTGCATGCACACAGCAAATCAACGCGTCCCACCGTGCCACTAGCATCCTCTCTCTCTCTCACACACATGCTAGACACCAGCCTTGACCCTTTCACATGCCCTGACAACGCCACGACGCGACGCCCTCGAAGGACGCCGACGTCGGCCTCGTCCTCGCGTGCCCTGCACACGACGTCTGCAGGCCAGCCACTGTGCACGCGTCCTCCTCTGCCCCCTACCTCTCCGCTGACGCCATCGCCCTGACCGGAGAGCCCTACATACGACGCGCCCACGACAGGACCACTGTCGAGGGTACTCCTCGGCAATGCCCTCCGATTGGGGCTTAGGGTTGATGGAATCCTGCAAGCTGACTCGAGACATCGGTTCACAGACAAGCGGGGAGAGCGATTTACCCAGGTTCGGGGCTCTCGATGAGGTAAAACCCTTACGTCCTACCTGTCTGATCTTGATTATGAAGATATTGGGTTACAATGGGGTGCCGAATAGTTCGGCTGAGATCTTGTCGAGAGGCTAAGTGCTATGGTTGACATAGGCATCCCCAATGGGCCTGCCGAAGATGGTACCCGGGGTTTACTGAAGGCCCACGACCCGAAGGATAAGAAGATTCGGAAGCCCAAGATACTATTAAGGAAAGCTAGAGTTGTAATAGGAGTCATTGTTTGTAATCTTGCGGGCCGGGTTAGAAACCCTCCCGGACTCTGTAAACTTGTGTATCACGAATCCCTCGGCTCCGCCTCCTATATAAGGGGGAGCCGAGGGACAAAGAAAGGATCGAATCATTGTCTCACAAACCCTAGCTTTTACATCGTCGAGTACTTTTCAGCTGAAACCTTCGAGATCTACTTGCCCTCTACATCAAACAAAACCCTGGTCTACAACTCGTAGGCATTGACAAGTTAATACCTTGTCAATTGGCGCCGTCTGTGGGATCTAGAGGCGACAAGGAACTGATCTCGATGGCACGTTCAAGATCGTCGACTTCGTCGGTAGCAAACAACATCATGGACGAGAGGTAAACGGATCGAGACCGGTCTCGTTGATTTTGTTCCTCACCCGCCCTCCCGTTTGGATGCATATGCGTATCTGGAGGAGCCCATGGAGATGACGTTCGGAAAGTTCCACTTCCACGTCGAGAAAGAAGGAGCGTATCGTCTCGAAGTTCCGATCTCGTCGGGATTATCGGCGGTTGATCCTGATTTTTCAAGCTCAGCATCATCCATCGAGTCAGGCGACGAGGAGATTTCGTCGCCACGCTTCATCAGCACCAAGGCAAGCGAAAAACTCGCCAAGATCTTCAGCGACATGTCTTTCGAGTCATCCGCGGACTCCTATATAAGCGATGACTCGAGTGACACCGACAGCTTCAACTTCATCGACAAATCCATCACTATTGGAAAGGTCTTCACCAATCTCTATGATGGTGTCACCAAACCCAGCAAGGTTCAGAATTCAAAATATCATCAGATTTAGGCCATTGGAGAGGCAAGTCGCGATCAGGAGGAGACATCGGAGGCTTTCGACGAATTGGGAAATCCATATGTCGATCCCTCTGACCTAAGGCGAGGTTTGGGCAATAAATATGTCGGGCCTACACCACGTATTAGGGTTTAACTCCCACAAGCAGCATGGGATAGAGCCGCAAGAGCTATGGATGGTTCGAGAACCAATGGCGACAAGCTGCTACGGCTGAAGAATTGCAGGCCTACCAATATAGGCTCGCTCGAGCTGGAAGAGAACTGGAAAAACAGACAGCTGCTCTGAATAGAAGAAGGGAGGCAGCTTCCGCATCAAGCAGGCGAAGAGCGGAGTTAAGTCGACAATCAGGAGTTCGGGAGATAGCCACAGAGAAGCTCGAAGAAGAGCAAGATCTCGGCTGCAAAATATACCTGAGGCTGAAAGAGAGACTTTAATTCAAAACCTCGATATGTCTTTTATGTCAATCGACACGAGGGGGAATATTATTCCAAAAACACCAGAAGCAGGATACATGGCAACGCAAGCTTTCATCTTAGCGTCCAGGCCACCTCCCGAGGATCCAAGAGAAGCGTTGTATAACATGGCCATGGCAGGGTGTGGAGCCATGGGAGCAGCGTTCGCAGCCACACCTCCCGAAGGAACTGCAAGACAAAATAGCCCGAGACCTACTGCAGCAGTGCAAGATCCACCAAGAGCAAGTGGAGTCAGAGATACGGCGACTTAGGCCAGGGTAGATAGAGCGCGACAAGATAGAAGAGAACATCGGCATTCACCAGAACTTGCTGAAGAGGATATGTGTGGACTCCCATGTTTCACGCGACGGGTCCGAAAAACTCGAGTCCCATCAGGATTCAAGCTACCCGATAGTTTCAAGAAATTTGATGGCCTGCAAGATCCCGAGGATTGGCTAGTCGATTACCTCGAGACGGTAAAATTGATAGGTGGAACCAGAGCAACAGCCATGCAGAGCATTCAAATACATCTGAGTGGAGCCGCAAGATCGTGGATAAAGAAGCTTCCCCCAGGCTCCATCGACAGCTGGGACAGTTTTGAGGACGTGTTTGTCAAGAACTTCCGATCAACCTGCAAAAAGCCTGCGACACTAGAGGAGCTGAGATCATGTCAAAAAAAGCATGATGAATCAATGAGGAAGTACATTCAAAGGTGGAACATCATCAAAAACTCGGCAGAAAATATATCTGACGAGAGAGCGATAGATGTGTTTGTAGCAGGAGTTCGACGAGGAGATTTTGTGGAGGACTTGGGAAGAACCAACCCAAGGACAATATCAGCATTAATGGAAATAGCAAACAGATGGGCATATGGCGAAGATGCTGTACATAATAAACGACACGAGGTCACCGAGAGGAGGACCGCGATCGAAATTTTCAAAATAGATGACGATTTCCTCGACAATTTTCGAGCTACGATGCCCCTGGCCAAATATCGGCTGGGTTTCGGGGAAACAATGGAGGAAACAATAGAGCTGACTATCAAAGGAGTAATGAGCAGCAAGGCGACAATAGAGATGACTCTCGGAATAACAGGCAAAATAGCGGGTCAAGGTTTCAAAGACCTTTTGTAACTCCCGAAGATATGATGAACGGGCCATGCCAGATGCATTTTTATCTCGATAACAATGGGAAAAGGCAGTCAGGACATTTGCAGAAAGACTGCCGCAATTTTCAAGCAATGCTGCGGGTTGCAGGGATAGCCAATACTCAAGCAGCAAATAGAAACCCCCAGGGTCCCAGGAGTGAGATCCACTTTCCACCTCCTCCCGCGATCATGGACGAAAATCGACATCAGCTCAGAATAGCGGCAGCACCACACCCACCTCCATATGTTGATCCTAACTCCAATGGCGCGGTCTCGATGATTCAGAAAGCTAGGCCATCTAATAGGGCTCAGAAGGTAATCTCGCGGCAAGTGTTCATGGCAGAGAATATGCCTCCACCAACGGTTGAGTACTGAAATTGGTCAGGCCAAGACATTGGCTTCACAATAGCGGATCACCCGCAGCAAGTTCCTCGACCAGGGCAATCAGCACTTATCTTACCAGCAGTAATTGCAGGATTCGACGTATCTCGAGTGTTTATAGATGGCGGCAGCAGTTTAAACCTTATGTACGCAGATACGCTAAGGAAGATGAACATCTCCCTAACATATTTGAAACCAACCGACACATGTTTCCATGGCATCACACCAGAGAAGCCAAGTTACCCACTGGGGAGGATCAATCTCGACGTTCAGTTTGGGACCCGAGAAAACTACAGGATAGAAAGGTTGAAATTCGAAGTTGTGGATTTCCCGTCGCAATACCACGCTTTGTTGGGACGACCAGCATATGCCAGGTTTATGGCAGTTCCACATTATACGTACTTATTATGGAGGCTACCTGGGCCTAAGGGACCAATCACAGTCAAAGGAAGCTTCGCACTAGCCGATAAATGTGACAAGGATTTTCATCGACTGTCAGAAACTTTCGGGATGCAAGCAGAATACATGGCGTCGAGGATTACAACTGATTATGACATGCTGCCAGATGTAGGGAGGCCTAACAAGGAACCAACCTACAACACCGCAAAAGATTCCAAGGAGGTGCAGATTCACCCGACAGATCCGAAGAAAACGACGTCCATCGCGACAAACATGGACCTCGCATAGGAAAGCGCGCTCGTTGAGTTCCTCCGTGAGCACTGGAAAATCTTCGCATGCTGTCCAGCTGACATGCCAGGAGTACCCAGGGAACTTGCCGAGCACCACCTAAACTTGGATGCAATAGCGAGACCAATTAAGCAACCTCTGAGGCGTTTTTCGGAGCCAAACCGTAAAGCTATGCTGTCAGAAATTGATCGACTAAGAGAAGCTGGTTTCATTAAGGAGCTGCATACAAAGGCCACATGGGTAGCAAATCCAGTGCTGGTCCCGAAGAAAAACACTAAAGTCCTTCGCATGTGTGTTGACTTTACGTGTCTCAACAAACACTGTCCAAAGGATCACTTTCCCCTCCCAAGGATCGATCAAATTATCAACTCCACGACAGGATGTGAACTTCTTTCCTTCCTGGATGCATACTCTGGTTATAACCAAATCAGATTGAAAGAAGAGGACGAGGTCAAAACAGCGTTCATTACACCTTATGGCGTGTTTTGTTATAGAACAATGCCCTTTGGTTTGAAAAACGCGGGAGCAACATATCAGCGGATGATGCAGAAGTGCTTAGCAACACAGATCGGGAAAAATGTACAAGTGTACATCGACGACGTCGTCATAACATCAAAAAAGGGGGACACGCTAATCGAGGACTTGAAGGAAACTTTCAACAATCTCGACAAGTTTTGTCTCAAACTGAACCCGACGAAGTGTTCTTTCAGCGTCCCTGCAGGAGAACTTCTCGGGTTCTTAGTTTCAGCAAGAGGGATTGAAGCAAATCCCGAAAAAATCCAAGCTATCGTAACAATGAGGAAGCCAACAAAGTTGAAAGAAATACAGCAGCTAACTGGGCGAGTCGCAGCTTTAAGCAGATTCGTTGCCAGACTGGGAGAAAAGGAGTTACCGTTCTACGCCCTAATCAAACAAGGAGAGAAGTTCTAGTGGAACGAAGAGGCCGATAGAGCTTTCGAGGATCTTAAACACGCAATTTCGACACCACCAATCTTGGTGGCACCAAAAGAGAAGGAACCCCTCCTGCTATACATTGCGGCTACACCCCAGGTGGTCAGCACGGCGCTAGTTGTCGAAAGAGAAGAAGAAGGAAAACTCCATGGAGTGCGAGAGGCCGAGTATATTTCATTAGTGAAGTATTATCGCCTTCAAAACAGAGGTACCCACAGTACCAGAAGCTAGCATACGGAGTGTTCACAACCGCAAGAAAATTGCGCCACTATTTTTCGGCGCATCCGATAATAGTGGTCAATGAGGCGCCTTTATCCAATATACTAAACAATCCAGAAGCTACAAGTCGTGTCTCCCTTTGGGGAATAGAACTTTCTCCTCGGGACATCACGTATGAAAAAAGAAAAGCAATAAAGTCGCAAGTTTTGCCAGATTTCATCGCAGAGTGGATGGAATTGCAAAATACAGGACCCCCAGATTTATCGAGAACTTGGACTATGAACTTTGACGGGTCCAAGAGGGTAGAAGGAGCCGGTGCAAGCGTGATACTTATATCACCTGAAGGCGACAAACTGAAATATGTCCTACGGATGACGTTCCCAAACGCATCTAACAATGAAGCAGAATATGAAGCTCTCATACACGGGATGAAGATGGCGAAAGCTTGTGGTGCAACCCGATTAAAAATCTTTGGCGACTCACAATTGGTGGCTCATCAAGTCATGAACCAGTGTGATGCAGTCAATGACAGCATGGTGGCATACAAGGAAGTGTACAACGAGCTCGAGAAGTTATTTGATGGGTGCGAAGTAAATCATATCAGCAGGCTGAGCAATGATGAAGCCGATGTTCTCGCAAACATCGGGTCGCAGTGTCTCGCGATTCCTCCGGGCGCGTTCTGGGAGGAGATAACAGAGAGATCCACAAAGTCGAAGAAATCAAAAAAAAAGGAGAAGGATGAGAAATCCTCGGGGGCTACGAAAGAAACATTGGAAGAAGAAGAGGAACAGGATCTAGTACTGATGGTGCAAATTCCATGGATGCAGGCATACATATCATACATCTTAAGGAAAATGATACCTGATGATCCAGTTGAAGCAAGGCGAGTTATTAGACGATCCAAAGCTTTCACGGTGGTCAAAGGGGAGTGATACGTCTCCGACGTATCGATAATTTCTTATGTTCCATGCCACATTATTGATGATATCTACATGTTTTATGCATACTTTATGTCATTATTATGCGTTTTCTGGAACTAACCTATTGACGAGATGCCGAAGTGCCAGTTCCTGTTTTCTGCTGTTTTTGGTTTCAGAAATCCTAGTAAGGAAATATTCTCGGAATTGGACGAAATCAACGCCCGAGCATCCTATTTTTCCACGAAGCTTCCAGAACACCCGAGAGCCGCCAGAGGAGGGCCCTGTGGGCCCCAGACGACA
The DNA here is from genome assembly GCF_022539505.1 of Lolium rigidum. NCBI lineage: Eukaryota > Viridiplantae > Streptophyta > Magnoliopsida > Poales > Poaceae > Lolium > Lolium rigidum. The sequence continues at coordinate 28,043,761 of NC_061510.1, read as the reverse complement.
GGGTGGCGCGGCCCAGGCCTTGGCCGCGCCCCCCTAGTGTGTCGTGGCCTCGTCGACCCTTCGACTCCGCCTCTTCGCCTATATAAAGGTCCCTGACCTAAAAACCACGACAAGTTCGACGAAACCAGAGAAAACCTTCCAGAGCCGCCGCCATCGCGAAGCCAAGATCTGGGGGACAGGAGTCTCTGTTCCGGCACACCGCCGGGACGGGAAGTGCCCCCGGAAGGCTCCTCCATCGACACCACCGCCATCTTCATCAACGCTGCTGTCTCCCATGAGGAGGGAGTAGTTCTCCATCGAGGCTCGGGGCTGTACCGGTAGCTATGTGGTTCATCTCTCTCCTATGTGCTTCAATACAATAATCTCATGAGCTGCCTTACATGATTGAGATTCATATGATGATGCTTGTAATCTAGATGTCATTATGCTAGTCAAGTGGATTTTACTTATGTGATCTCCGGAGACTCCTTGTCCCACGTGTGTAAAGGTGACGGTGTGTGCACCGTGTGGGTCTCTTAGGCTATATTTCACAGAATACTTATTCACTGTTATGAATGGCATAGTGAAGTGCTTATTTATATCTCTTTATGATTGCAATGTGTTTTGTATCACAATATATCCGTGTGCTACTCTAGTGATGTTATTAAAGTAGTTTATTCCTCCCGCACGGTGTAATGGTGACAGTGTGTGCATCGTGTAGTACTTGGCGTAGGCTATGATTGTGATCTCTTGTAGATTATGAAGTTAACTATTGCTATGATAGTATTGATGTGATCTATGCCTCCTTTCGTAGTGTGAAGGTGACACTTGTGCATGCTATGTTAGTACTTGGTTTGGTTATGTTGATCCGTTATGCACTCTAAGGTTATTTAAATATGAACATTGAATATTGTGGAGCTTGTTAACTCCGGCATTGAGGGTTCGTGTAATCCTACACAGTTAGTGGTGTTCATCATCCAACAAGAGGGTGTAGAGTCTAGCATCTATCTATTTATTCTGTTATGTGATCAATGTTGAGAGTGTCCACTAGTGAAAGTATGATCCCTAGGCCTTGTTCCTAAATATCGCTATCGCTGCTTGTTTCTTGTTTTACTGCATCTTTACTTCCTGCAATATTACTACCATCAACTGCACGCCAGCAAGCACTTTTCTGGCGCCGATACTACTACTCATATTCATTCATACCACCTGTATTTCACTATCTCTTCGCCGAACTAGTGCACCTATTAGGTGTGTTGGGGACACAAGAGACTTCTTGCTTTGTGGTTGCAGGGTTGCATGAGAGGGATATCTCTCGACCTCTTCCTCCCCGAGTTCGATAAACCTTGGGTGATCCACTTAAGGGAAACTTGCTGCTGTTCTACAAACCTCTCGCTCTTGGAGGCCCAACACTGTCTACAAGAATAGAAGCACCCGTAGACATCAAGCTATTTTCTGGCGCCGTTGCCGGGGAACTGAAGAAAAGCTACACCACAAAGATTTCTAACTCCCACGTCAACTACACGCCAGCACATTTTCTGGCGCCGTTGCCGGGGAGGAAAGGTAAAAGGCACTCATACTCCGGTCCCAGGTAAAGTACTTTTCTGGTGCCGTTGCTACTACTTATTCATACCACCTGTATTTCACTATCTCTTCGCCGAACTAGTGCACCTATTAGGTGTGTTGGGGACACAAGAGACTTCTTGCTTTGTGGTTGCAGGGTTGCATGAGAGGGATATCTTTGACCTCTTCCTCCCCGAGTTCGATAAACCTTGGGTGATCCACTTAAGGGAAACTTGCTCGCTGTTCTACAAACCTCTGCTCTTGGAGGCCCAACAATGTCTACAAGAATAGAAGCACCCGTAGACATCAAGCACTTTTCTGGCGCCGTTGCCGGGGAGATCAAGACACGCTGCAAGGGGAGTCTCCACAATCCAATCTCTTTACTTTGTTTTTGTCTTGCTTTATTTTATTTACTACTTTGTTTGCTGCATTATATCAAAACACAAAAAAATTAGTTGCTAGCTTTACTTTATTTACTTGTCTTGCACTCTATATCAAAAACACAAAAAAATTAGTTACTTGCATTTGCTTTACTTATTTCAACATGTTTCCTTTTAATTTTACTGCAAAAGATATACCTGTGGGACAAGGGTCTATAATTGGAAGAGATAATATAGATGAATTTTTCACCCACGTTAGTATGCATGAAGATCTTAAAGATATACCCCTTGCAAAAGCTGTCCCTACTTATGAAGATGCCTCTGTTTGTTTGGTACGCATGATGGAAGCTAGATTTATTAGTCTCAACCCCATGATACAACACATGTTTCTTACACTTTCCGATATGGAGCGGGGAGAGAAGAGAGATTTTGTTCTAAAAGTCTTAGTGCGAGAATTTGAAGATATAGTTAAAGAAGCTAGAAAAGTTTTTATTAAGCACAAGAAACTTGGTTCATTCCCAGATTTTAAAAGAACACTTGAAAAAATGGATATGGATAGAATTAAGTACACTAATAATGTTAATAATGGTGGGGAGATTAAAGCACCAATACCATGTAAGCTCCTAGCGATGCACGAAGCTCTAGATGATAATTATGCTTGGCTTGTTCCTGAAAATTTGTTTGATGAGAGTAGCAAGCCCAAGACTAATGAAAGGGGAGCCGCTGAAACTTATGTATCCAGCATACTATGCATGGTTGAGAAAACTCCAAACCCCGCTGTCGATACTGCATCTCTTGATAACACTTGATACACACTTTATGCGCCTAGCTGAAAGGCGTTAAAGAAAAGCGCTTATGGGAGACAACCCATGTTTTTACTACAGTACTTTTATTTTATATTTGAGTCTTGGAAGTTGTTTACTACTGTAGCAACCTCTCCTTATCTTAGTTTTATGCATTGTTGTGCCAAGTAAAGTCTTTGATAGTAAGGTTCATACTAGATTTGGATTACTGCGCAGAAACAGATTTCTTTGCTGTCACGAATTTCGATCTGCCTCTCTGTAGGTAGCTCAGAAAAATATGCCAATTTACGTGCGTGATCCTCAGATATGTACGCAACTTTTATTAAATTTGGGCATTTTCATTTGAGCAAGTCTGGTGCCATTTTAAAATTCGTCTTTATGAACTGTTCTGTTTTGACAGATTCTGCCTTTTATTTCGCATTGCCTCTTTTGCTATGTTGGATGAATTTCTTTGATCCATTAATGTCCAGTAGCTTTGTGCAATGTCCAGAAGTGTTAAGAATGATTATGTCACCTCTGAACATATAAATTTTTATTGTGCACTAACCCTCTAATGAGTTGTTTCGAGTTTGGTGTGGAGGAAGTTTTCAAGGATCAAGAGAGGGAAATGATGCAATATGATCAAGGAGAGTGAAAGCTCTAAGCTTGGGGATGCCCCGGTGGTTCACCCCTGCATATTTTAAGAAGACTCAAGCGTCTAAGCTTGGGTATGCCCAAGGCATCCCCTTCTTCATCGACAACATTATCGAGTTCCTCCCCCGAAACTATATTTTTATTCCATCACATCTTATGTACTTTGCTTGGAGCGTCGGTTTGTTTTTGTTTTTGTTTTGTTTGAATAAAATGGATCCTAGCATTCATTGTGTGGGAGAGAGACACGCTCCGCTGTTGCATATGGACAAATATGTCCTTAAGCTTTACTCATAGTATTCATGGCGAAGGTTGAATCTTCTTCGTTAAATTGTTATATGGTTGGAATCGGGAAATGCTACATGTAGTAATTCTAAAATGTCTTGAATAATTTGATACTTGGCAATTGTTGTGCTCATGTTTAAGCTCTTGCATCATATACTTTGCACCCATTAATGAAGAAATACATAGAGCTTACTAAAATTTGGTTTGCATATTTGGTCTCTCTAAAGTCTAGATAATTTCTAGTATTGAGTTTTGAACAACAAGGAAGACGGTGTAGAGTCTTATAATGTTTACAATATGTCTTTTATGTGAGTTTTGCTGCACCGTTCATCCTTGTGTTTGTTTCAAATAACCTTGCTAGCCTAAACCTTGTATCGAGAGGGAATACTTCTCATGCATCCAAAATCCTTGAGCCAACCACTATGCCATTTGTGTCCACCATACCTACCTACTACATGGTATTTCTCCGCCATTCCAAAGTAAATTGCTTGAGTGCTACCTTTAAAATTTCCATCATTCGCCTTTGCAATATATAGCTCATGGGACAAAATAGCCTTAAAAACTATTGTGGTATTGAATATGTACTTATGCACTTTATCTCTTATTAAGTTGCTTGTTGTGCGATAACCATGTTCCTGGGGACGCCATCAACTCTTTGTTGAATATCATGTGAGTTGCTATGCATGTCCGTCTTGTCCGAAGTAAGGGAGATTTACCACTCATTTAATGGTTAGAGCATGCATATTGTTAGAGAAGAACATTGGGCCGCTAACTAAAGCCATGAATCATGGTGGAAGTTTCAGTTTTGGACATATATCCTCAATCTCATATGAGAACATTAATTGTTGCTACATGCTTATGCATTCAAGAGGAGTCCATTATCTATTGTCTATGTTGTCCCGGTATGGATGTCTAAGTTGAGAATAATCAAAAGCGAGAAATCCAAATGCGAGCTTTCTCCTTAGACCTTTGTACAGGCGGCATAGAGGTACCCCTTTGTGACATTTGGTTAAAACATGTGTATTACGATGATAATCCTGGTAATCCAAGCTAATTAGGACAAGGTGCGGGCACTATTAGTATACTATGCATGAGGCTTGCAACTTGTAAGATATAATTTACATGATACATATGCTTTATTACTACCGTTGACAAAATTGTTTCATGTTTTCAAAACCAAAGCTCTAGCACAAATATAGCAATCGATGCTTTCCTCTTTGAAGGACCATTCTTTTACTTTTATGTTGAGTCAGTTCACCTATTTCTCTCCACCTCAAGAAACAAACACTTGTGTGAACTGTGCATTGATTCCTACATACTTGCATATTGCACTTGTTATATTACTCTACATTGACAATATCCACGAGATATACATGTTATAAGTTGAAAGCAACCGCTGAAACTTAATCTTCATTTGTGTTGCTTCAACACCTTTACTTTGATTTATTGCTTTATGAGTTAACTCTTATGCAAGACTTATTGATGCTTGTCTTGAAAGTACTATTCATGAAAAGTCTTTGCTTTATGATTCAATTGTTTACTCATGTCATTTACATTGTTTTGATCGCTGCATTCATTACATATGCTTACAATAGTATGATCAAGGTTATGATGGCATGTCACTCCAGAAATTATCTTTGTTATCGTTTACCTGCTCGGGACGAGCAGGAACTAAGCTTGGGGATGCTGATACGTCTCCGACGTATCGATAATTTCTTATGTTCCATGCCACATTATTGATGATATCTACATGTTTTATGCATACTTTATGTCATTATTATGCGTTTTCCGGAACTAACCTATTGACGAGATGCCGAAGTGCCGGTTCCTATTTTCTCGCTGTTTTTGGTTTCAGAAATCCTAGTAAGGAAATATTCTCGGAATCGGACGAAATCAACGCCCGGCATCCTATTTTTCCACGAAGCTTCCGGAACACCCGAGAGCCACCGGAGGAGGGCCACTGCGGGCCCCGGACGACGAGGGTGGCGCGGCCCAAGCCTTGGCCGCGCCCCCCTAGTGTGTCGTGGCCTCGTCGACCCTCCGACTCCGCCTCTTCGCCTATATAAAGGTCCCTGACCTAAAAACCACGACAAGTTCGACGAAACCAGAGAAAACCTTCCAGAGCCGCCGCCATCGCGAAGCCAAGATCCGGGGGACGGGAGTCTCCGTTCCGGCACACCGCCGGGACGGGGAAGTGCCCCGGAAGGCTCCTCCATCGACACCACCGCCATCTTCATCAACGCTGCTTGTCTCCCATGAGGAGGGAGTAGTTCTCCATCGAGGCTCGGGGCTGTACCGGTAGCTATGTGGTTCATCTCTCTCCTATGTGCTTCAATACAATAATCTCATGAGCTGCCTTACATGATTGAGATTCATATGATGATGCTTGTAATCTAGATGTCATTATGCTAGTCAAGTGGATTTTACTTATGTGATCTCCGGAGACTCCTTGTCCCACGTGTGTAAAGGTGACGAGTGTGTGCACCGTGTGGGTCTCTTAGGCTATATTTCACAGAATACTTATTCACTGTTATGAATGGCATAGTGAAGTGCTTATTTATATCTCTTTATGATTGCAATGTGTTTTGTATCACAATATATCTGTGTGCTACTCTAGTGATGTTATTAAAGTAGTTTATTCCTCCCGCACGGTGTAATGGTGACGAGTGTGTGCATCGTGTAGTACTTGGCGTAGGCTATGATTGTGATCTCTTGTAGATTATGAAGTTAACTATTGCTATGATAGTATTGATGTGATCTATGCCTCCTTTCGTAGTGTGAAGGTGACGAGTGTGCATGCTATGTTAGTACTTGGTTTGGTTATGTTGATCTGTTATGCACTCTAAGGTTATTTAAATATGAACATTGAATATTGTGGAGCTTGTTAACTCCGGCATTGAGGGTTCATGTAATCCTACACAGTTAGTGGTGTTCATCATCCAACAAGAGGGTGTAGAGTCTAGCATCTATCTATTTATTCTGTTATGTGATCAATGTTGAGAGTGTCCACTAGTGAAAGTATGATCCCTAGGCCTTGTTCCTAAATACAACTATCGCTGCTTGTTTCTTGTTTCTATCGCATCTTTACTTCCTGCAATATTACTACCATCAACCGCACGCCAGACAAGCACTTTTCCGGCGCTGATACTACTACTCACATTCATTCATACCACTCGTATTTCACTATCTCTTCGCCGAACTAGTGCACCTATTAGGTGTGTTGGGGACACAAGAGACTTCTTGCTTTGTGGTTGCGGGGTTGCATGAGAGGGATATCTTTGACCTCTTCCTCCCTGAGTTCGATAAACCTTGGGTGATCCACTTAAGGGAAACTTGCTGCTGTTCTACAAACCTCTGCTCTTGGAGGCCCAACACTGTCTACAAGAATAGAAGCACCCGTAGACATCAGGGAGCTATACAAGCGAAGTATTTCGGGTGTGTTACAAAGGTGCGTTACACCCGAAGAAGGAAGGATAATCTTGAAGGACGTGCATGAAGGAATATGTGGTCATCACGCGAGTAGTCGAGCTATTGCCGCCAAGGTTTTTCGAGCTGGATTTTACTGGTTGACAGCAATCGAGGATGCAAAGGAGATAGTACGAACTTGTGACGCGTGCCAAAGATTTGCCGCGAAACCTCATTCTCCGGCAGCAGAGCTGATGCCAATACCATTGTCCTGGCCCTTTGCTCAATGGGGCCTCGATATGGTGGGGAAGTTACATAAAGCCTCGCCAGGAGGATACGAGTATATGCTCGTCGCTGTCGGCAAATTTACCAAGTGGATAGAAGCCAAGCCGATAAATTCACCAGACGCAACATTCTGCAATAAAGTTCGTGAAAAGCATTGTCTTTCGATTCGGAGTACCTCACAGCATTGTCACGGACAACGGCAGTAACTATACATCCAAGGAATTCAAGGCATACTGTGCAGAGATAGGCATTAAATTGCACTTTGCGTCAGTTGCGCATCCTCAAACCAACGGCCAAGTCGAGAAAGCCAATGGTATCATCTGCAACGGTATCAAGAAGCGCTTGTTAGGACCATTGGAAAAAGCTCGACACACCTGGCCAGAGGAGCTGCCAAGTGTGTTGTGGAGTATTCGAACAACACTAAATACGGCGACACAAGAAACTCCGTTTTTTCTGGTCCATGGAGCTGAGGCAGTATTGCCAATAGAGATAGAGCATGATTCCCCAAGAGTTACAGAGTATGATGAAGAAATTTCTAGAAAGGCATTGGAAGACGATGTCGATGCATTGGATGAGGCCAGAGATGGAGTACTATCACGGGTCACCAAGTATCAGCAAGACTTGAAAAACTATCATAGTCGAAGCTTGAGACCAAGGTCCTTTCAGGTGGGAGATCTAGTTCTACGACTCAATCAACAGAGTACTGAAAAACTCGAGTCACCATGGCTTGGCCCTTACATCGTCACGGAAGTCATCGAAGGAGGAGCATACAGGATCAAGGATAAGAAGACAGGGATTCCCGAGAAAAACCCCTGGAACGTGGCACAGCTAAGGCGTTTTTATGCTTAGTGTCAAAATATAGTCCTCCTTGTAAAAATACAATGTACCGAGACGCCCGCGAGTTTTCAGACGCACTCTTTTCCTTTTTCGGGGCACCGAGTGGGGCCGGGAAAGGTTTTTAATGAGGCGGGCTCGCGGTGCTGCAATATAATAAAGATAGTAAAGATATATATCTTTCTCTTCGACAGGCTCGGGGGCTTCTGCCCAAGATTTACAATATATATTTCCGAAAATATTTCGCCTTGGTGCAAAAACACCTCGCAAAATAAACAAAGATACAAAATAGCGATCAACAACAAGGCCCGGGGGTTCGTACCCGCAAATATAGCATATTCAATATAATTTAGTTGCCTTGGTTTAAAACCTCGCATACACAACAAAGAAATTTACCACCGAAACACTCGGGGGCTTGACGAGGAAAAATAGAAACACTTACTGACTTTACAATATAGAATATGTTTACAACATACAAGGTGCAACTCTTGAGAAAATTCAACGAGCTAAAAGAAAAAGAAAGTCAATTGCGGCTCAGTTTATTATTTATGGTCATCCGTTCAGTATTTACAGTACGAGTACTGTGTTCAGCATAGCTGCCCTTCACGAAGAACTCAGCGTCCATCTTAAGAAGTTCATCCATCATATCTTCTGCTATAGGGGTCACATGATCATCAATCTTGCCAACATCCCTTTTCCTTTTCGCCATCTTGGCCAAGCACTTGGTAACAATTTGACTCATGTCAAACTTGGGATAGCAGATTTTGATCATCATCATAGCAAACCTGGCGCCGGCGGATAGTTGGGCCCGAACAAATCCATGGATTCGAGGAGCATCCCGAAATTTCTCCATCAAACCAAGAAGAGTGTCGGGCGCCTCGTTTCGAGGAAACATCGTCTTGTAAACCAGGGACAATGTTCTGGTGCAGAAATCAAGGAACTCGCGAACCTGACAGGCGCGGTCTTGAAACCTTACAATCTGTCGGGTTCGCTCTGGAGTGGCCCAGAACAGAGAACCATGGTCAAGAGAAAGGTTAACGAGAAGATTTGTCCTTGCGTTTACCCTTTCGTCTTCGGCAGCAGCGTCGAGAAAGGAACCTATTTGGCGATGGCACAGGAATTTCAAAAAAAAAAGGGGATACAGCAGGAAGACAGAAGAAGTTTTGATTTGAAAAAGCATACCTCACATATCCACACTGGCTTCATTCATCAGTTCGAGCATAAAATTCTCTCGAGTGGTTGCCTTTTCAGCTTCAGAAACGGCGGCTTCCTTGGCAGCTATGGCTTCTTGAGCTTGTTGAAGTGCAATTTTCTCTTTTTCGGATGCCTTGCGGGATTGCTCCATCATCACAAGTGTTTGCTTCTTCGCATACTGAAGTTGTTGACGAAGTTCTTCCAAGTCTTGCGATAAATTCTTACTCGAGGAATCTTCACCAAGTTCAGTATTAACAAGCGCTTTCTTCGAGCGAGAAGAAGTAGGCAAAATATCGGAAGGAGCAGGAGTTGGAGTATAGTTATCGAACGTCAACTGAAAGAAAAGGCTCGACATCAATCATCAAGCAAAATAGATTTCCATTGATATTCGACATATTTACATAGCTATTACAAAAGGATGGTTCCTAATGAACCAAGGGGACAATTGTCGCCAAACCTATAAAAGGCGACAACACCAAAAGAGAACAACAGAGAAGGCAAAGGTGGTCTACTTGACCTCCGGCTTTGATGAACTTGGAGCTGGAGTTGGCTTGCATCCAAGATAGGCGAGGACCTTCTTCGAGTTTGGCTTCGCAGCCTTGATCAGGGACTGCCATTTCTTGGTCTCCATCTCCTGCGTGTCGCCAACCCTAGTCCAGTCGACATTTTGTTGGCTGTCGGCAACCAGGGCAATAGTGCCTTCAACGCCAACCTTCAAACCTTCTTGGCGAAGTTTGAGCCCAAGATTTTCTTGAGAGTTGAAGCATTTAGCGAGAGCAAGAAAAGGCGCGGGTTCCTCTTTCTTCGGGAAGAAGTAAGGGTAGAGCCGCGATAGTCCCGCCCCAGCTTCAGCAAGGCCTTCGCGTGCTTCGTCTCCATGAATTTCAAGGAGAGAAAGCGCGTCAAGAAGGGGATCATTGTCGGGATCTTCAAGTTCATATTCTTGACATGTTTTTCCTGCTAAGGCAAAATTTTATTAATCAATAAACAAGAAAAGAGAAGCAAGTTCAAGGAAACCAAAATAGTTTGAACACTTACTGACAAATCGACGGCTCTGCGATTCCAAGCGCCTGATAATTGCTTCTTCGCGAGCAGATTGTTCGGTTATATGCTCGCTCAAAGAAGTTTCCGCGGCATGAAGCCTTTTTCGGAGGTCTTCGACAGCGGCAGCATCAGTTTCAGCTTTCTTGCGAGCTGTTTCGCTTTGCTCTAACTTAATAGCAAGAGCGTCAGCATGTTTGTTGGCTTCGGCAAGTGTTTCTGGCAAAAATACAATGGTAAAATGTCAAGACAAAACAATGAAAGAGTATATACAGCAGAGAAGGCAAGGAAAAATAGTACCTTCAAGTTTATTCGCATGATCACGGTACCCGACGAATTGGGTACCGACGCGAACAAACTCCTTCATCACAGGCTGAAGAAAAAGTAAAAAGAGCAACAAAAATCAACATAGGAAGGAAAAGTTCGACAGGACTTACGCATGAAACAAAGGGGAGCCGACAAATGCTGAAAGGTTCAGAAAAAGAGTAGGGAAAATCTTACATCTTCCAATGAAGGAGTCGTGGAACTACCAGCCAGCAGGAGAGTTTCCTTGGATGCTTCTACCCGAGCTCTTTTTGGTGAAGAGGCTCGGGGGCTGGTAATTGGAGTGGGATGCTCTGCATCTCGTTGAGGAGGCGAAGTTTCATCCCCAGGAGCTTCAGAAACAACTAAAGTACGAGACGTACTCGTTCGAGCAGCCGCGTCAATAGGTTGAATTTCATCCTCATCATCACTACGTGTTATCACCAGAATTTGACCGGATCAGAGGTGGGCCGCGATTAAAGATGGGCTTGAAGGATATACCTGGAAGAAATACGTGAATCGGCCTTGTATACAAAGTTTGGGCTAGTTTGCCCGTGTATCTGTAACTATAGTAGGATACGTGTCGGTTAGGTAGATTTTGGCTCGTGCACGGTTGGGATTATTCCCACGTTAGAAAGTCTACGGACTATAAATATGTATCTAGGGTTTCTGAAATAAACAGCAATCACGTTCACCACAAACCAATCCAGACGCATCGCCAACTCCCTTTGTCTCGAGGGTTTCTTCCAGGTAAGCATCATGCTGCCTAGATCGCATCTTGCGATCTAGGCAGCGCACGTTTATTCGTTGTTCATGCGTTGCTCGTGCTGAAGCCTTGTTGATGGCGAGCAACGTAGTTATCATAGATGTGTTAGGGTTAGCATTGTTTTCATCGTATCACATGCTTTCGTCCATGCAACCCTTAGACGTCTAGCCACCCTTACACCTATCTTAGGTGTAAGGGCGGCACCCCGCTTGATCGTTATTTAGTAGATCCGATCCGTTATGATTGCTCCTTGTTCTTCAAGGATTAGTTTAATATCTGCATAGTTAGGCCTTACAAACGGGTTGAAGGATCCGGTGGCGCGTAGGGTGTAGTTTGCTAGCCCTAGACAGGATGTTCCGGGATCAACTTCATGTTGGTTTTTAGGCCTTGTCTAGGGTCGGCTTATGATCACCGTGCGTGGCCGCCGGAGCTCAATCACGCGTAGGATGTTCCGATTATGTGGTGAAAACCCTAAATCGTAGTAGGTCGTTTTAGCTTTATTTTGATCAAGCAGGACCACCATCCGATCGTACACCTCATACGAATCATGGGTGGATCGGCTCCTTGAGCCGATTCACGGGACAACTCCGAGAGCCGATCGAGGCTCGTATTTAATGTTTACGTGTATGCCATGCAGGAAACTAAGCGAGGCAAATCCATCACCTTCCTGATCAGGTATAGATCAGGTGGCACGCCCTTGCACCAGCATCGGACGTGCGTGCCGAGTCTTTCCGGGCCGTCGCTCGAGGGACCAGGGCCAGCCGCAGTCCTTGGAGCCTCCCGGCTCTACTGTGTTGCCCGTTGCTGCTCGTCGGTGGGTTTCTGACCGCAACACATTCTGGCACGCCCGGTGGGACAGTCTTCGACATCAACTGCATCGCCATCTGCATCTGAGATGGCGGAAGGTACTCCAGTCACGTACGAGGATTTGACTGAGGAGCTCAAAAAGAAGTATGACGAGGTCAAAGCTATCCTCGAAGCCGACCTCATCGGCTCTTTCCAGAGAACCCGCTCACACGGCATCAGGTGGAAGGGGTTCTCGCCTGAAGGCGCACTCGATGGAGTGGACCTCTCTACCCCTTCGGAAGAACGCACCAGGTCTCTGCGTCAGGAGATTAATTTCATGGTGGCTCATTCGCTGCACCGCCATTCTGAGAGCCTGGTGAACACTTTGGAGCGTGTCGCCCTTCGGGTGATCCAGGAAATCATGAGCCATCGGTATTCTCCGTCAGGACCAGCTCTGGGGACTCACCAAGGAGAGATACCACTCCAGTCCCGACCACCGCTGCCGTTCGCATTGGCAGCACCAGAGGTGCCGAGTTCACCGGCATACGTCATCTACAAGATCGGTGGTGACCCTACTGATTACCAGTTCTTGGATGAGGCGCCTAAGGAGATCCCTCACGGATACACGTGCACGTACGTGCCGGCATCGCGACAGCTCGGGTACTCTTAAACCGGACCGCAACAGCGAGGGACTTCTAGAACGGCAGGAGGAACTTCCGGAACGGATCTTGAGAAGCGAGACGTGGCTAGCTAAGTATGCCACTCCGACGAACCTCCGGCGCTCAACTCCTGCGCAGTTGGCTCGGAGCTTGAGAAGCAAGCGTGGCCGGCTAAGTATACCACTCCGGATCTTCGGAGTTCGACTCCTGCAGCCATCACCGCGGATCAGATCGGTACAATCTTGAGAGACCGGTTCGGCATGGTGCCGAAAAGGAGGGCAATCGGCTATTCCAAGCCGTACCCCAACGAGTACGATTTGATCCCACTACCACCCAAATATCGGCTCCCGAATTCTCCAAGTTTAGTGGGTCGGATGGCTCCAGCTCAATCGAGCATGTGAGCCGATATTTGGCGCAGCTGGGCACGATCTCAGCATCGGATGAACTACGTGTGAGGTTCTTCGCACTATCCCTCACGGGATCGGCTTTTGGGTGGTACACATCACCGCCACCGGACTCAATCCGGACTTGGAAGCGAGTTGGAGGAACAGTTCCACCTGCGGTATCACTCGGAGTCTTCCGAGCCCGGCATTGCCGATCTAGCACAAGTGCGACGGAAGCGCGGAGAAACGGTGTCGGGAATACATCCGAGCGCTTCAGGATCTGTTAGGAACCGATGCTATTCGGCTCGTATGACCGAAAAGGAAGCGATCGAGTTGGCGGTGGTGGGTCTTGCATCACCGATCAAGGACGTGGCCTCCCAAGCGGACTACCCTTCACCGGCGCATATGGTGCGAAGGCTGTCATTATATGAACAGGCGCCACCCCAGAGGTGTACCAGGATAAATTCAAGCGTGCGGTGGTCCTGGTTGAGGCAGATGAAGATGAAGGCTCTGTGGGAGATCAAGAGGTAGCAGTGGTTGAATGGACTCGGGGGGCAAGCCCCGTGTCCTGCAAGTGGGTTAAGCCACAAGGTCCCCCAAGAGGGTTTGAATTCGACGTGACCAAAGCTGAGCAAATTTTCGACCTCTTACGAAGGAGAAGCGGCTAAAGGTACCCGAAGGCCACAAAATCCCCATCGCTCGGGAGCTGAACGGAAAGCCATACCGCAAGTGGCATAACACGTTCACCCATGCCACCAACGACTGCAGGGTGTGGCGTCAGCAGATCCAAATGGCGATAGAACAAGGGCGTCTAATTTTCAGCCAATACGCCATGAAAGTCGACACACACCCCTTCCCCGCCGTTAACATGGTGGAATGCACTTACCCTGGGAGGTGCCAGCCAGGTTTCTCGTTCAGCATCAACATGGTAGGACCTAGGCACCACTCTGGTAAGGACAGAGACGAGGGCAGCTGCTCTCATAGCAAGGACAAAGAGGAAGCCGTTCCACGCGATCGGCTCCGATAAGATGGCAAGCGCTACGTCACAGAGGGAGAAGTGAAGAATGTGCGATATCAGCGACCCATCTCTGATCACCTCCTCAACAAATACGTGAGTCAATACGACCAACGCCGGCGGTAGGACGACGACGACGAAAGGGATCGTCTGGCTAGCAGAGACGCCAGGAGAAACCGCCGGCATGATCGCGACGAGGAGAGATATGAGCGCCATGCCAAAGAGAAATCGAGAGAACAAGACGACGTGGATAGGCACTGGGACTGTCCCTTCTTCAGACACTGTTGGGATTCAGGAATGAGCCGATTGCCTACAATCGGCAACTGTCCAGAATGTAGAGAGAAGAAGAAGGGTGCAGGAGACGTGTCAGTATTCAAACGTCTAGGGCCGCTCCCATCTCGGAACAAGTACGCTGAGTCCTCTCGGGTGGAAGATCTCGAGGAGTTAGAAGACGACGATGGAGAAGAAGAAGATAAGTACCACCGGCCAAGGTGGTGCCCTGATGGACTCAGCCGTTCCCAAAAGCGTAGGGTTCAGCGGCTACGTGGTTTGGAGGAAGCTGAAAGGTTATACTCGCATACGTTAAGGAAGGCGCGGCCTGATCTGGCCGCGAAAATTCAGCGAACTCTAGACGAAGAAGGTCGACCACAAAAGAAAGAGTGGCGTCCCAAACAAAGGAAAGACGATGATGAGACATCGGCTGGCACAAACATGGTGTTCATCCTTCCAGCGGAGTTTTGTGCTCTAGGATTGGACGAAGCACCCGTGGCACAACTTGACTGCGGCCCATAGCCAGTTATCTTTGAGAAGCCACGAGAAAGAAGCTACAGACACCTGAAGGCCCTGTACCTACGAGGTTATATCAATGGGCAGCCTGTCAACAAGATGCTGGTGGACACCGGAGCGGCAGTCAACATTATGCCATACTCCATGCTACGTCGGTTAGGACGCTCTATCTCGGATCTGATCAAGACCAACGTTACACTGAGCGATTTCAACGGCCAAGCATCTGAAGCGCAAGGTGTTCTGAACGTGGATCTGACCGTAGGAAGAAAAACCATCCCTACGACGTTCTTCATTGTCGACGAGCAAGAGCACCTATGCTCGTCCTGCTAGGGAGAGATTGGATCCATGCCAAGCTGTTGCATTCCATCCACGATGCACCAATGTTTAATACAATGGGATGGAGATGAAGTAGAGGTCGTCCACGCATATGACTCAGCCGAGATTTCAACGGCTGGCATGAACGTTTGGGAGACGGCAGGCCAAGAGCCACTCTCAGGCATCAACTTGGACGACTGCGAGCGCATCGACGTGACGAAGGACGGGGTTAGGCTGGTCTTATCCACCGGCCTGACCGTATAGCAAGAACAAATCTATGGACAAACGTGGCGAGGCCGATCCTTGTGATCGGCCCCAAAGATCTATGGACGAACATTGCAAAACCTTCATTGAACGATTCAATCAACATGGAGGCCGATTCCAGCAATCGGCCAAAATTATCCTCACCATACGTTCTGCCTGTGTTCAACGTCGATCTAACGGGCAACGGGTTTACGTCGGCTAATGAGCTGGAAGAAGTCAACATTGGTCCTAACGGAGCCGACGTCCAAATACAGTGCTTTGGCTAACTACAGAGCCGATATCTGCAGTTACCTGACAGATTCGGCTCGGGGGGCACCTAATCAGACGAACATGTGCGATACATGTGCAGTGAAATATTGGGGGCCGATAGAAAAATCGGCCAGTAAAAAAAAATGACAGTATGCAAGTCACAGCCGATGCACGGGCATCGACTTCAGAGTATAAAAAGCCGATGCACAGCCATCGACTTTAGAACTACAAGCACAAACTGCCACATGCGCAGGCCCTACTGAAGGAAAGTTTCTAAGGCGTGGAGTACACCAGACACGGACGTGATCCACCTCTGCGATCTCGGCCTTGTCGTCATTATCCTTGCCAACTGGCCAGAGCTTCAACTGCAGCGTCACTGGGACGTGAGGCTGGATTTCTTCAAGAATGTTCTTCACCTCCTCAGGTTTTTCGACTAATATCTCAATGGGTGAAAAAGGCAGAACTTTGAGGCATTGGAGTTGGTCAGCAACGACACCGGAGTTCGGTTCATCACGTGCTGTGGAGTGGTCCGGCTCGATAGATTCAGGGTCAAACGACAGCAAGCCTGAGAGATCACAGCCCTGACAAACAACAAAAGCAGCATAAGTCTGCAGATCAGGGTAAGGGCAAGCCCAACAAAGGGAGCATACCTCCTATAACCGTGGGAACAGCCGATGACGAAGCAATCGGCTGTGGCGTCTCTGCCTGGGGTTTGGCCAAGGTGGCAACTTGGTCGATGTCACCTGTAGAGGTTGTTACCTCCAGAGTTATGGAGGGCATCAGAACTTCCTCGACGTCCCCACTGGAAGTTTCATCAGTCTGCAAGAAAGGATGGGGAGCCGATCTGGGCAGCAAAGCACAAGAACTAAGCTAGGAGGAGTTGGAGAACTGCTACATTTGAAGCTTCTTGGTTCAAGGAAGGGGTTCGCTAATCCTTCCGAGCCCTCTTGGTGCATTAACTCTTGGTGCGTAAGCTTCCTTGCCCTGTTTTGATGGGAGCTTGAAGGGCAGCAGGTTCAGGGGCTGACCTTTTCTTGGAAGCCGATGGTGGCACATCTGGCTGTTTTTGCGTGGTAGTGTCCTCAGAGGTGCCCGAGCTTGAGCCTCGTTGGCTGGACTGCATCTCCTCGCTGGTATTGTCTTCAGTAGAGGTCTGCAAGAGCAGGATTAAGGGACACTGACATGCTATAAAAGTTTTCCTGGCAGCTACTTTTCTCACTGCTGTTCTCGCCCTGACTGAGGCTCGGGGGGCAGCTGACCCTGAAGAAACTTCACTCTTGGGAGCCGATTTTATTGGAATCGGCTGACTCTGCATCACAACCTTTAAAAAAAAAAGGGGGTGGTGAGTTCTTGCAGAAGAGGTGAAACTGCAGGATGCGGTTAAAATAGAGGCGATATAGTGGAGATGATTCAATGCTGCAGCAGTTCCCGAGGATGTGGTGCCAAAACTGTCAAATCATACGGAGAAGTTGAGAAGGCAAGGTATCATGATGAAGGGATACCGTGGCGGTTCTATTCTGCCCCGATTTGACACGACGAGGAAAGGGAAAAACAGAGTGATTTTGGAATTGTCATTTCCAAAACCAGGGGGGCATGTGTTATCACCAGAATTTGACCGGATCAGAGGTGGGCCGTGATTAAAGATGGGCTTGAAGGATATACCTGGAAGAAATACGTGAATCGGCCTTGTATACAAAGTTTGGGCTAGTTTGCCCGTGTATCTGTAACTATAGTAGGATACGTGTCGGTTAGGTAGATTTTGGCTCGTGCACGGTTGGGATTATTCCCACGTTAGAAAGTCTACGGACTATAAATATGTATCTAGGGTTTCTGAAATAAACAACAATCACGTTCACCACAAACCAATCCAGGCGCATCGCCAACTCCCTTTGTCACGAGGGTTTCTTCCGGGTAAGCATCATGCTGCCTAGATCGCATCTTGCGATCTAGGCAGCGCACGTTTATTCGTTGTTCATGCGTTGCTCGTGCTGAAGCCTTGTTGATGGCGAGCAACGTAGTTATCATAGATGTGTTAGGGTTAGCATTGTTTTCATCGTATCACATGCTTTCGTCCATGCAACCCTTAGACGTCTAGCCACCCTTACACCTATCTTAGGTGTAAGGGCGGCACCCCGCTTGATCGTTATTTAGTAGATCCGATCCGTTATGATTGCTCCTTGTTCTTCAAGGATT
The DNA here is from genome assembly GCF_022539505.1 of Lolium rigidum. Classification (NCBI taxonomy): domain Eukaryota; kingdom Viridiplantae; phylum Streptophyta; class Magnoliopsida; order Poales; family Poaceae; genus Lolium; species Lolium rigidum. Next base: position 28,025,643 of record NC_061510.1, on the reverse strand, counting down.
AGTTTAATATCTCGCATAGTTAGGCCTTACAAACGGGTTGAAGGATCCAGTGGCGCGTAGGGTGTAGTTTGCTAGCCCTAGACAGGATGTTCCGGGGATCAACTTCATGTTGGTTTTTAGGCCTTGTCTAGGGTCGGCTTATGATCACCGTGCGTGGCCGCCAGGCTCAATCACGCGTAGGATGTTTCGATTATGTGGTGAAAACCCTAAATCGTAGTAGGTCGTTTTAGCTTTATTTTGATCAAGCAGGACCACCATCTGATCGTACACCTCGTACGAATCATGGGTGGATCGGCTCCTTGAGCCGATTCACAGGACAACCCGAGAGCCGATCGAGGCTCGTATTTAATGTTTACGTGTATGCCATGCAGGAAACTAAGCGAGGCAAATCCATCACCTTCCCGATCGGGTATAGATCAGGTGGCACGCCCTGCACCGAGCATCGAACGTGCGTGCCGAGTCTTTGCGGGCCGTCGCTCGAGGGACCAGGGCCAGCCGCAGTCCTGGGAGCCTCCCGGCTCTACTGTGTTGCCCGTCGCTGCTCGCCGGTGGGTTTCTGACCGCAACACTACGACAAGACAGTAAGAAAATATAGTCGAAACAATCAATGGCAAACAACAAACAGCGGCAGGAACTTACGAGCTGATAAGAGCATCGGTGTAAGGGTCGAAAGTTGTCCTTTTTTCAGTAGGAGCAACTTCTTCGACAGGAGGTGTGCCGGTCTTGGAGGGGCCGGAGTCGACAACTTCATCCCTTTTTCTCTTGTTCCTGGGGGAAACAGCTGGGGGAGGAGAGTGTGCCGATCCGGTGGCCTCGGATTCATCTTCCTTTTGAGAGGATACCGCAGATTTTCGAGAACCCGCGGCTTCACTCTCAGGGCGAGAAGTACCCTGGTTGTCATCATCGACAACGGTACGTTCTTTGACTTCTCCACCTTCAGGAAGAGGAGGAAGAGAAGCCAAAACAGGGTGGTTCTGCGAAAAAAACAAAGAATATTGACAAAAAGTTATACAAAAAGACGCTAGCAAAATAGTAGTCGACAGGTACCAAAAACTCGAGAGGACAATATAATAGTTAAGGCAAACAATTACCTCAGGAAGGGGGTTGGTGCTACTGTATGGCGTAACGTGGCAAGAAGATGGAATAGTGTCTTTCTTGCTAAGCTTTGAAATTCTTCGGATCAGCTTCTCTAAATCCTTCACAGGAAGCTCTTTGGAGAGCCTCTCGACATCTTCATCACCGGCATACATCCACAGGGGATTTTTGCGAGCTTGCAGGGGTTGCACTCTAATCCTAAGGAAGTAGGCTGTGATTTGGATACCCGACAATTCCTTGCCACGGGTGTTCTGGAGCTCATGTATGCGAGTCATCAGCGCCTCTGTCGCCGATTTCTCTTCTTCGGTAGCTTCAGCGTCCCGGATCGGCGGCGAAGAATCTTGGCTCTTCCATCAAAAGGAGCAATGTTGTACTCCACTGAATCGGAGCTCTCTTCGTGCACATAGAGCCATCTCTTGCGCCACCCTTGGACGGAGTCGGGAAATTTGACGTCGAAGTAATCGACGTCAGAACGAACACAGATAACAACGCCGCCGATATTATAGGCGATGCCATGGGAGCCATTACGGCGGATGCAGAAAATGCGCTTCCACAAAGCCCAATTAGGTTGGACTCCGAGGAAGCACTCACACAGTGTGATAAAAATCGACACGTGGAGGATGGAATTGGGCGTCAGCTGATGCAACTGGAGCCCATAGACAAAAAGGAGACCCCGAAGAAATTCGTGAATGGGGGGAGAAAGACCGCGGATGAGGTGGTCCACAAAACTCACCCGGTACTCCATGGGAGGCGATGGATAGCTCTCTTCCTTGGGGAAGCGCAGTGCGTTCTCCTTCTTGGTGAACCCCAGCTTCTTCAGCAGGTTCATATCCTGGTTGGAGATCTTGGATCTCTCCCACTCCAGATCTTCGGCGGCCATGTTAGACTCCGGAGTGCTGTGCCTAGTCAAACGCGCGCGAGGTGGCATCAATGAGCGTGGAGGAGAAAGGTGTGAGTGTGGTTCAGCGCTTGAAAGCAATGGAATCAGTGGAGGATTTTGCAGAGAAGCAGAGGTGCGGCGCAAGCGAAAGTACTGGCGGAGGAAGACGATGACTTTATACAGGGGTGCGGTGAATCGACGCACCGTTGGATGAAGAAACGGTGGAATAGATGGTGTACACGTGGACAAGGGGGTAAAAAGTAATTTCAGCTAGATGAGAAAAGACAGGAGTTACAGTACGCGCGCCAGGAAAAGTGGAGGACGTGTGTCCCCCACTTGCACGACGTGTCAAATTGATGAGGTTTCTGGGCCCGCAAGACAGTGAGACAGAAGTTCTCGCGTTTTCCCGATAAAGTGATCGTGGCTATCGTCAGCAATGATGTCACCTTAGCAAGAGAAAATCTCGGCTACGAAGGTTCGTAAGAATGGCGACAGCAGAAGATTGTTGATTATTTAGAGAGCCTTTGGTCAAATACAAGTTTTTGCCCAAATGCTCGGGGGCTACTTTGGAAAAAAGAAAAATTTGAGTATGGCAAAATAGAAAAGGCGAGAGCCTATGACCAAATGCAAGCATTTGTCCATAGCCTCGGGGGCTACTCCCATCGGGAGCGCTGTTCGCGCACCCGATAGATATAAAAGTTTGAGAAAGAATGACAATATAGTGACATGAGGTATTAAAGTGTTGAGCCTACAACCAAGCACTAGTCCTTGGCTGTAGCCTCGGGGGCTACTCCCATCGGGTATGTTGTTCGCGTGCCCGATGAAATTATAAAAAAAAAAGAAGGAAGAGAGAGAAGAAAAAAGAGAGGAGAAAGAAAGAAAGAAGAAGTGAGTATATTTCGAGTTATACAAATAACTCTACATATACTCCCATCGGGAAGGCAAAATAAGTCATCCGTTGACTCAATAAAATGTGCTATTCCAACAGCCGAAAAAGCACTCGACAATATATTCTCAGAGCGCCAAAGTAGCGAATAATCTCTGAATGCCGCAAAACTTTGCGAAAGTAAGACCCCAGATCCATTCTGAGCGGCGTGGCGCCGTCTCTGACGTCGGTTTGCTACTTTTTTCCGTATCAACAGATACGACGAAAAATCCTAACGGACGCGTTAGGTACCCGATAAAATATGAATGGGACTCGACAGAATGGTAAGACCTTAAGCGGCGCCTGTCGAAGTTTACACCAGTATCCCGAGATCATGTCCAGGGACGTGATTTTGAAGTAGGTTTTTGCGGATTGCCACTAGAGCAGCTAACTAGTACCTGATCCGTCAGATGAACTAGCCCCAACTACCATTATCCCTGTGCAATATATAATTTCATGTCCAAAGATATATGATAAAGATCAGAGCTATTGAACAGATATAAAGTTGGAGATTTTCCCAATGGGCCTGCCGAAGATGGTACCCGCAAGATCAGAGCTATTGAACAAATATAAAGTCTGCGATTCAAGCAAAATCTCGGGGGCTACTGACATAGGCATCCCCAATGGGCCTGCCGAAGATGGTACCCGGGGTTTACTGAAGGCCCACGACCCGAAGGATAAGAAGATTCGGAAGCCCAAGATACTATTAAGGAAAGCTAGAGTTGTAATAGGAGTCATTGTTTGTAATCTTGCGGGACGGGTTAGAAACCCTCCCGGACTCTGTAAACTTGTGTATCACGAATCCCTCGGCTCCGCCTCCTATATAAGGGGGAGCCGAGGGACAAAGAAAGGATCGAATCATTGTCTCACAAACCCTAGCTTTTACATCGTCGAGTACTTTTCGGCTGAAACCTTCAAGATCTACTTGCCCTCTACATCCAACGAAACCCTAGTCTACAACTCGTAGGCATTGACAAGTTAATACCTTGTCAATGGTGACCTAGCTCTAGACTTTTGGTGGCTAAGATTGCTAAGATTGATTGTCTCCCTCGGCAGCCCCTCTCCTGGCCTTTATATAGGTGGCCAGGTCTCAAGAGGTCTAACCGAGTACGACTAGTTTTACAATAACTCTAGTTCTAAACTTTCCTTGTTCGGCTCCTTCCTTGTCTTGCCCGCCAAGGAATCTTCTGCTGCGACATCCAAGTGGCCCATCTTGCCATCGAATACCTTCATGGGCCTTCAGTTAGATCGTATAGGGTAGGGCAATGTCGGTTACCTGAAGGGTAATGCCCACGTCAGTAGCCCCCGAGTGTCTAGCCGAAAATAGTTCGGGTAGAGACTGAAGCATGCTTCCTCTTATTGTTCTTCTCCTTGATTGTTCTTGTTCATCTTGAATCAGCATCATCTTCTTATGTCGGGTGCGCGTCCAGCGCTCCCGATGGGAGTAGCCCCCGAGTCTAGGTACGGATGCTTGCAATCCATGCATAGACTCAAGTTGTACCACTCGAACGTTTTGCTCTGCCGAAGTTTTTCTCCAAGTCTTCATATGTCATCCGATATATTGTCCGCACGCAAGGGATAACGAGTAACGTGCCCAGCTTTTGATGGTTAACTACCGATGGCAAAACAACGTTACCCTACACAGAATCAAGTCCCCGGGCATGATCCTGGAGTGCAAAAAAGTTCTGTCGGGTGCGCGTCCAGCGCTCCCAATGGGAGTAGCCCCCGAGTCTGGGCACGGGTGCTTGCAACCGGGTGCAGACTCGAGTTAAACATCTCATCCTTTTCTTCAAACGCTTCTTCATACGAATACCTTCGAGTCTTCTTTTTATCGGGTGCGCGTCCAGCGCTCCCGATGGGATTAGCCCCCGAGTCTAGGTGCAGATGCTCTCAATCCGTACATAGACTCAAGTTCATCATCCGATGTTTCTTCATTTTTCCTTCGACTGCTCACAACAATCTTTATGACGTCATTGATGACGTTTTACTGACATCTTGATTTTGACTGATAAAATGCGACCCGCTGGGCCCATGCTTTCTCTGTCTGGCCCTATTTTTAAGCAATATCCGCCCTTCTCGCACAGTTATCAAGGTGCCTCCTCGATTTCCGCAATCAACAATGGAAAAAAGGTCCACTTAATGAACTGGCAGCAATGACACGTGCCCACGCAGTCCTCAAGTTCTCCCTCTCTTAAAATCTCCAAAGGACGAAAATCTCTAATCTTCTCCCATATTTGCCGTAGCATCTTCTTGTCCTTCTTCTTCTTCCTTTCTTCGCAACCGCTGCGCTGCCACCACCGCTTTTCCGATCCTCCCCAGATCTCGTAATGGTGAAGAAGAAGAGCCTCACTGCCGCCGCCAGTTCCACGAGTGGTGGCGCCGCCGCCAAATCCTCCTCGAATCTTCCGAAGAGGAGTGCTCCAGATGCTCCTCCTCCAGCTCCGGCGCCGCCAGCGCCGCCAGGCTCGATAGCCAAACCTGGGGATTGGCTAGCATCATCCATCACGAAACGTGATGAGAAGAGGGCCCGAAGCCTCGGGTTAATCTCCTCCGACGAGGGGAATGTGATTCTACCAGATGCGATTTCTCGGCCCAATCCCCCTGCTGGCTTTACCGTAGTGTTCCTGTCATTCTTGTATCGGGGTCTCTCGCTTCCTGCTCATGAATTCCTTCTTCATCTTCTGCGGACTTACGAAATCCAACTGTGGCAACTCACTCCTAATTCAATCCTTCACGTTGCTGTGTTCATCACCCTCTGCGAGGCGTTTTTGGGCATTGAGCCTCATTTTGGGTTGTGGAAAAAGATCTTTTTATGTAAAGAGGTACAGAAGTAGTAATGGATCTTTTGTCATCGGAGGAGTGGGGTTTGTGGCTCGTTCAGAGGTTAACTATTTCAGTTTCCCAATGAGAGAATCTGTGCAAGGATGGAGACTGAAATGGTTTTATGTCAAGGATTCCTTATCAACCGAGTCCCAGCTTCCTTGCTTTGCCGACGTCCTCGAAGCCAAGCCTAAGGAATCTTGGAAGAACATTCTCTCTCCCGATGAAAGGGCAACAGCCGATGAATTATTTGCCAAATTTCTTCGAATCAAAGAGGCCGATGGTCAAACTATGATTGGCACAGAGGTGGCAGCGGTGTTCCTGAAACGTCGAGTCCAACCGGTCATGGCCGAGTTCGTCCGATGTGGTTGTATTCGGGTCCGAAGGATGAAACCAGGATAAATATTGCTGAACTGTCGGAAAAGGAGCTGCTTGATGAAGTCCGTCGCCTTACTCTCTTTAGTCAGGAAGACTCGATCCCATTGATATCTTCTTATACTCCTCTTGATGCCGATCATCCACCGTCAGAGGTAATTTTCCTTCTCATACTCTTATTATGCTGCTTCCACTTAGTCGACATAATTACTATTGTTCTTATTTGTTCTTTTCTTCGACAGATCCCCATTGTTTCTGGAAACTTGCATGATTCGCCGAATGATACCTCTGAAGGAAGAGGCTCCTCAGTCCCTGTTGAATTTCATACTGTCGAACACACAAGCCCAGAGAGCAAACACGATGATCCGATAGATCCTAAAGCTGGCCACACCGATCTTCCTTCCTCAGCCAATGATGCTTGCGACACAGAGGGTTCAGTGCGTGATGATGACGCTGATCGTGATGCCTTTGTTAATGCAGCTGTGGAGGAGACCAGGGCTTCACCCGTGAAGAGATCAACCGGCGGCTTCGCCGATGAAGACGATCTCTTCGATATGTAAGCGCCTTCTTCCCTGAATTCATATTTCATCCTTGATTTCTCGTATTTCTTTCATAACTTTTGTCAGTCACTTCCTTTCGCAGTGATGAAGGTTTCATTGAGCCTCCGCCTAAGAAAGCCAAATCTGGCGCTGCTCCTCTGGACGTCGCGGCTTCCGAAGCTTCGGCTCCTAAGGCAGCCCCCGCGGCCCAGGTATCGACTGCTTCCTCCCTTTCCAAGGGGAAAGATGTTCCTTCAACTGCTGCCGCCACGACTCCTCCTTCTGTAAGTCTTTTTTATTACAACGCGAATTTCCTGGAGTGTGCCTTGTCTAATGATTCTTTGTCAAACATCCTTCTTCCTTAAGGACCTGCGGGGTGTTATATCCTCTTTGGAGGCCTTTGCCTCCCAATTCACTTCTCTGGAGGCAGACAAGGTTCGGCTGCAAAAGGAAGTTAAATCTTCTTCCTCAAAGCTGGATGGCGCAGTCAAGATAGTTGCCGAAGCTCGCCAAGAAGTCGACTCCCTGAAGGAGGAACTAGGCAAGCTGAAGGAAAAGCTGAAAGAAGAGGAGGCGTCTAGGCTGGCTGCCGAGGCTCGAGCAGCTGAAAAAGATGAACTCCTTCGCCAGTCTTCCTTGGCTTTGCTTGGTAATCTCTTTTATACTTCTCTGTCAATTATTGTACTTACAAATTCGATCTTTTGTCAGTGATCTTTTCCATTTTATTCTTTTGCAGAAGCCGCCAACATCCCTGCCAATGCCTTGGACAAAATTCCAAATAACTCTCCGGCAAACGGTGTATCGATGACTCTCGCCTCCCACCAGCTTACGCGGGAGCTTCTTGAAAAGGGAAAAGGTGCCATGGCGCGGATGCACTCGATGATCTTCCCCAAGATTAATCAAGACAAAACTCTGGGGCAGTTGATTGACGCCTTCGCGGTTGACACCAAGGAGGTTATCGAGGTATTCAAACGCACTTCGCGTACCTATGGTGCCCTCCTTGCCTTCCAACTTATGATGGGTCACGGCTTTAAGGCCGACATCGAAGAAATGTCTAAGGAGCTGCCGAACGAGTAGGATGGGCGGTTCATTGATTTAAGTATCTTCAAGACATCAGCTCTTAAATGTGCACGCCAGCTCCTCGAGCTGGTTTCATCGAGGAAGACATCAGCTGGCCCTAGTTTATCGACTCAGACCCAAGCCCTTTGATTTTTGTGACAATCTTTTATTCGAGTTGATGTGAAACAATGTTCTGTCGGATAACTTCTGCTTGTAATAAACTTTGTGCTAGCAATGTTGCTAGCACACTCTTGTTATGATATTTTCACTTGCATTCTCCCGATGGGAGTACCTTCTGATGTTGATGCGAACCGATCTATCATGCCTTTGACGCTTTTCCTTGCAGGTGTTCCCAGTGCCTGCATTTGCTGACGTGGAGCGCTATGCTCTTGCTGAACTGCATAAGGCCACTGAAAGTTTAAACTGTAAGTTCTCTGGTCCTTGCGTTCATTACTTGTCAACACCCGGATTTTTAAGTCCAGATGCCTATTATGCCATACATCGCAATCCCAGGAATATTGTTGTTGCGAGACATAATAGTTGAATATCATAGAGTCATCATTTATTACAACACATAATCGTCTTACAAAGGTAGATCACATGATCCAATATTACAATAGTAGTTGATCTATTGATCAACGAACATCACAAATAGCGGAAGCGAAGTAGTAGTGGCTATCTAATCCACAGGCCAACGCTTGACGTCAGGAGCAGTCCTAGTTGTCGTAGACGTCCTGCTCGTCCATGTTCCTTGTACTCGTTGTTCTCCTTCAAAGTCTGGCCATTTGAATAGCCAAGGACAAAGCCATGAGTACTTTTAAAGTACTCGCAAACTAATACTAGTGTAAGAACTATCAATTCTTGTAAGGGGATACTAAGCTCTAGGTTTATTTGCATAAAGCCAAGTTTATTTCATAAACATTTAGTAAAGATGCTTGAATCACTAGACTAACTCAAGTGGGAACATTAGTGTCATTCCCACAACTTGGTTATGTTTTAATTCCAATTCACCATTCACCCTTTCCAAATTTAAAACACAAGTCATATGTCACGTTTTTGAAAATGGTCTGATGACGGAACAGTATGGCCTTTCCAACCGTCCTTAACCGTGGACGCGGCTATTCGAATAGGTTTACACTCTGCAGAGGTTGTACACTTGTGCCACAACTTTTGATTACATCCGTCGTGGGTAACCCTGAATAATCGTAACTCGAGTACGCGGATCATCAACCATAACCTTTCACTTACATATCCTAGCATGAGCACCTCTCCCCATGAGCTTGGCCTCCCGGTGAAAACCGCAGTCAACCCGGGAACTGCACAGGGCTTGGGCCGTACCTTCACCTCCTCTTTAACGTCGTTTCTTTTGTGTTGTGGAGGCAGCTTTTGGCATAACCCCGATGACGCTTGTTTAGAGGGAACCCATACTAAGACACATAAACTTCCAGTTAAGCCCTACCCATAATCAGGTATTGTGGGGGTACTTGTAAATTGGAATGGTATCGCATCCGAACCCAACCATCAGTTTTCGTAAAATTCACCAAGTCATTCACCAGTCATATTCACCTTCAAAATCTTTCAATAGAATGACTCATCATTCCAAGGTTTTCAAAGTCCTTGGTTTTCACAAGTTCCCATCCCTAATGGTCAATTTTAATCTTTAGCACTAGCAACTAGTTATGAGGGGTGCTAAGTAACCTGGATTGCTCTAGGCTAAATTTGATACTCTTGCACTACTCCATAACTAAACAAAGTAATTCATGAATCAAAAAGTAACTTTGATAATTAAAATCAAGTAAAGCTTTGATAAACCAAAGTCAAAAACTTGTAAGGTAAAAACATGGGATAGGTTTATTGAACATAAAAATAAATGGTGATGGTGCCTTGCTCTGGTAGAGCTTTGCACTTGGGACTTGCAAGAGTGTTAGCTTGCAACATTATAACTTGCATTAGTCTAGCTTGCATTGGTAATAGCTTGCCTTGGTTGGTGTATGGATCAAAATGTTCCTCCTTCTTCTCCGTAGAGGTGCTCGTCGTCCCCTTCGTAACCTTCGGTACTAGCGTCTATAAACGAATACGAGGACACAATCACCACCCAAACTTGCATACTAGACTAAACACACCAAAGATTCACACAAGCCTATGCTAGCATTACATCTTATTAGCATGGTGATTTACTTTGTTCTATTTTTAAAGAAAATTAATTTCCTCTCATTATAATTATTTATTAGTGTAGCTCTTTAATGCTTTGGAGGAAATAATTTCCTCTCATTGAATCTTATTAGGATTTAATCTCTTCAACTAATAATAAGATATGAGTATCGGTTGACCAAGGTCAACACTCATATTTATTATTTGAGAGTGGAAATTTAAATGAGGTGCTACACCTCATGCATTTTAATACTAGCATGGAAATGATTTAATGTCTCTAAGTAACCAAGCATGAGGCTTATTAGACCAAGGTCAGTACCTCTATTTGAATTACTTAGGATCACAATTTAAATGAGAGAGAAGCTCCCATACTATTTAAATAATTTTAGGTGTATGTGTTAAATGGACTAGAAATGGCTCCATAGTCATTATTTGGATCTAGTCCATGATCATGCAAAACAACTATGCTATATTTTTGCATAAACAATTAGATTATGTCAAATGTGATTTATTAGAGTTGGAATCAACTCAAAATCATTTATAGATAATTTTTAATATTTATTTGAAGTTAGAAAAGGCCCTGCTTTGTTATTTTTATCTTTTGAATTTTATTGCGAATTTGGAAATGAAGCCAGTGGCATTGTTTAGATAATTTCATGAGCTTTCCAAATATATAAAGTTTGCTGAATTTGGTGTAGTAGATTTTAAACTATTCAATTTTAAAGTGTGCATCAGTATTGAATTTGGAATTAAACAGAAATTCGATTTTTGAATTGTTGGGCTTGGCGGGAACGTTACTGGGCCAAAACGGATTTGAAAAACACTGCGCAGCCCATCTAGCAACGGGTGCGTGTGGGCTGCCCTGACGAGGTGGGGGCCACCCGTCAGCGGCTCTTTAAACGCCGAAGCGGTACGCGCTCGTTAGGCCGTAGGATTAGAAAGGGATCTAGCGGCCAGGGATCGTCGTCGTCTCCGACGAGCGACGGGCTCACTGGCGGCGAGCCTAGGGGGTCGGCGGCCTTACCGGCGTTCCCGCGGGGTTCTGGTGGTGGCGAGGCGAGGTTGTCGACGACGCTGAAGCTTCTGGTAGCAGTGGCGAGGCGTGGGGTGGCGTGGATCAACGGCGTGGATGTCCGGGCTCCGGCGGCTCCGATCTTGAAATTCGGGCGGTGGAGGAGGTAATCGGACTAGATATTGTTGCGAGGAGAACCAGTGGTGAGAGGGGAGGAGATGTTGTGAAGAAATGGAGTTCAGAGCTCCTCTATTTATAGCGGGCGAGGTGGTGCCGTGGGTGCTGCGAAGGGGCGTCCATGGCGCGGCGTCTACGGTGAGCGAAGGGGCAAGCTAGGGGCGCATCTTGTAGGCGACGGCTAGGCGGAGCTAGCGCGCGTGATGGCGCAGCAAGGGGAGGACGAGGGGATGCGGCGACGCTCGAGTGCTCGCAGTACGGGCGCGGCAGGGCTCGGATCATGGCGATGGCTAGGGCGTTCCCGCGGGCTAGCGAGGTTGTCTAGCGGGTAGCGGGCGCAGAGGGCCGTGCGTGTGCAAGAGGAGAGAGCTAGGGAGGGACGGGGCTAAACGGGCAACGAGGTGTCCTGGCGGGTCCAGGGCGGTGTCTGGGCGCGCTCACCGCGTCGACTGGCACGCTCTGGCACGGTTTGGACGCGTGCGTTCTGGCCAATGCCGAGCCTTGGCGAGCATGGGCTGGGTACAGTGATGTTCCTCGTGTTACTGAGATGCTCCAGGACAAGGTGGTGCTGAGAGAGAGAGGCTAGAGAGGGAGGTGCCAAAGGTGGCCGGCATGGCCATGGCATGCTTAGTTTAGGGTTTTCTCTCCCCTTTCTCTCACTTTAATCGACCAAGGCAGGTACTGGGATGATGCAGGGGATGTAGGAGAGTGTAATGATCACAGGTTAAAGGGTTTTAGGGAAGAAACCAGAGGGTAATAGAGTGTAACACAATTTGGAAAAGATGCCTGCAAGGTGTTTGTTAAAATGGCCGCAAGAGAATTTTATTTAAATTTTGAAATTCTTTTTGGTGAATCTCTTTTATATAATTAGAGTGAAGTATTGGTGGTGGTGGTACTTATTTTGGAATTGATTTGCAAAATGTCAAAAGTGACATGATCTTCACTTTATTTCAGCATCCCTACTTGTCACTTTTATTCTGGTCAACCTAGTCAATTCTAGCCATGGTGGTCAACATCAAAGTTACTCACCTTGACATGGTCTTGGATGACATGGCTTTGGTTGACCAAGTTGGGTTTAAGAAATAATTAAACCAGAGGGGTAAAGAGGGGATCATGTTAAAATTTACCCAAGTGACCATCATCACATGTGAGATGGTTTTGAGCTAAATTTGAATTTGATTTTGGTTTCTTCAATGCATTTGGGTTTGTTTGAGTTATATAAGTATTTTAGAAACCAAAGATTGAGCTATGGTGACCTTTAGTGAAGATTTGCAAAATTGGTGTTATGTGTATGTGAGGGAAATTGGGGATTCCTCACCATTTGATTTCTCTCCAATTTATTTGATATTTCTTGACTCTAATGTGGTTCTTATTAGTTTAGAAACATTTTAAGACCATTGAAACCAATTCAAATGGTCTTGTTCAAAGATTTGCAAAATTGGCCATAGCCACATATGTGATGAAGTGCATTTTTCTTAGTTTCTTATTTTATTTTTCTTTGCTTCACTTAGGCATGGTTTAGGGTTTATTTAGTATTAGATTAGGTCTAGAGATGGTTTCACACCCTTTTGGGCAAAGTAGGAGTGCATAGGACAAGATGTGATAAAATGGCTAAGTGCCACATATGCTTCTATGCATATGTTTAATTTTCTTTTATTTCTTTTTGTTTCACCTTGGTTTTGATTGGGGAAGTACTAGATGAAGTTGGTTGATGTTTTCAAAACATCTAAAAAAGGTAGAAAGGTCTAATTAGAAGTTTCACAAAAATAGTCATAGGCACATAGGCCTTTTTTCTTATTTAATTTAATTTCTTTTTATTTTGTTTATAATCGATGGTGAGAAGAGGGGTGAGGTTTAGGGTTTAGTGGAGTATCTCAATGGTTCACCACTATTTAGAAAGGTAAGAATGGTATTAGTCAATATTTGCATACTAGGGCTATATGCCCACATATGCCTTTTTATTTTATTTTAGTTCCTTCTTATTTGTTACTATTTAGTTTTGAGAAGATTAGGGTTTAGGGTTTTGGAATTAGGTTCAAAGCAATAAATAAACAATCATGGCAATTTCACAACATATAAGCATGCTCACTATGTACCAAACTTAATTTAATAAAAGTTTTTGTTGGTTCTCATTTTTGGAAAAAGGAAATTCATTTTCTCTTTGTTTTAAAATTTTGGGGTGTTACAAACCCTTCCCCCTTAAACAAATCTCGTCCCGAGATTTTAAGAAAAATGTTAGGTTCCTAAGAGAGATTGAGCATGTTATTAACAGGAAGACATACTTGGCATGGTCGGAGGTGCTTCCGGTGCTTCGGTGGTATTCAAGCGGTAGTAACGACCGTTGCGGTTGTTTGGGTAGTTTGGGGCAAACTTCCTTCCAGTTGCGACACAGCGCTGCTGCTGGCCAGTTGCAGCGGTATTGAGGGCAGTCCTAGCAAGCTTCTTGGGGCATTCATTGGAGTAATGACCCACAGTTCCACATTCATAGCAGGTTACCGTTGACTTGTCCTTTTGGGTAATGGGTACAGCATTGCTTCCAGTCCTTGGGGCATTGTTGGCGGCTTTTATTGGGCACTTTCTAGAGTAATGACCCATAACACCACATTCATAGCAAGTCACAGTGGACTTGCCTCTGGGGGCATGGTTGGGTATTGGGATGAACTGCTCCAGTGATGCTATTCTGACGCGGAGGCGAGCAATGAGGTAGTCCTTCTTCGCGTGTTGATGGCGAAGTGCCTTGCGCTCCATTGCAAGGATGTTGATGGTGTCAGTCATCTTGGCGTGCTCAATGTGCATCTGGTTGGCTTGGGCACGGGGGTTGTTGCGGGTAGGAGGGGCCATCTGAATAATAAGGTGGATCATAAGATAAGCGGGGAATTTCTATGGTTCGTTTGAGATAAACTTAAAAAGTTTCAAAACTTGAGTAGTGTTGAGGGGGTACAACCAACAACACTTTTTCATTCATACCAAATATCACACATTACAAAGCTAACACACCGTTGGTTTTAAGAACCATTCACCGCTCTACGATACAAGGGGATCCTGATACAAACCCACACCTACATATGTGAACTGGTGCAACTACTCATCCTCATCATCCACATCGATCGGGATGATTCCATCCTCTCCGGCCTCCAGAAACTCATAGTCCTCCTCATCAGTGAACTCATCCTCCTCGAAGTCCTCGTCATCACTCGTGAAGGCTTCTCCTCCCCGAATGTCTTCACCGTCTTCATCCATCCCATTCAGCTGATCTTCTTGACCCTTGACAAGTGGCCTCCAAGGATGCTATCCGGCGCGAAGGCGCTCAATGGTAGCGTCCGTCTTGGCACGCCTGCAGACGGAGTGACTTGCGGTCCTTGGCGAGCAGCTTGATAGCATCGGCATGATGAGCCAATGCCATGTGGGTCCGGTTGGCGTAGGCACGCGAGTTGTCCAGCTCCTTCTGGGTCTGGAACAGCATGAAGTCCAGGTGATCCACATGGTGTCTCAGCTCAGGGTGGAGCGGCAGGCCCATGGGTTCTCCATCGGAGTCACGCCGTGCGAGATGCGCAAAGCGCTCTCCCTGGATGGCGGCCTCATTCTGCCCGCACGGACGGGCAAGTGCTTCTCCGAAGAGCACGTGCCGGTCCGTCCAGCCGGCTTGCCTTCCCTGAAAGAGAAGAGGATCCTCTCAGAAGTAGGAGGCTCCATCTTGCCTCTCAGATCAGCGGTGATCACCCACTGAAGCTCCCCGCCTTGCTGGTCGTTGACCTCAACTCCGTGGAACTCGGCGTGGGGGCGTCCAAGAAAGACCGACAGGGCATCAAGGTCCCTCTCGAAGATCAAGTCTCCGCCATTCCCAAGCTGGTAAAACTTGACGTTGGTTGGCTCCATCTGAAAGGGAATTAGATGAGTAAGTTGGAGAGTGAACACGTGTGTCAAAATTTTATGTAGGTTTATAAGGAAGCGCATGACTTCTGATTTTTTTAACAAGATCTCAAAGAGACGAAAGTGGCTAAGTTTTTCAAAAATATTCACTTCATTTGTTTTTGAACTTAGGTTTTTCAGAACGTCCATTCTAACTAGGGTCTCCTAAGGTCAAACAATGGCTCTGATACCAACTTGTCAACACCCGGATTTTTAAGTCCGGATGCCTATTATGCCATACATCGCAATCCCGGGAATATTGTTGTTGCGAGACATAATAGTTGAATATCATAGAGTCATCATTTATTACAACACATAATCGTCTTACAAAGGTAGATCACATGATCCAATATTACAATAGTAGTTGATCTATTGATCAACGAACATCACAAATAGCGGAAGCGAAGTAGTAGTGGCTATCTAATCCACGAGGCCAACGCTTGACGTCGGGAGCAGTCCTAGTTGTCGTAGACGTCCTGCTGTCCATGTTCCTTGTACCGTCTGTTCTCCTTCAAAGTCTGGCCATTTGAATAACCAGGGACAAAGCCATGAGTACTTTTAAAGTACTCGCAAACTAATACTAGTGTAAGAACTATCAATTCTAGTAAGGGGATACTAAGCTCTAGGTTTATTTGCATAAAGCCAAGTTTATTTCATAAACATTTAGTAAAGATGCTTGAATCACTAGACTAACTCAAGTGGGAACATTAGTGTCATTCCCACAACTTGGTTGTGTTTTAATTCCAATTCACCATTCACCCTTTCCAAATTTAAAACACAAGTCATATGTCACGTTTTTGAAAATGGTCTGATGACGGAACAGTATGGCCTTTCCAATCGTCCTTAACCGTGGACGCGGCTATTCGAATAGGTTTACACTCTGCAGAGGTTGTACACTTGTGCCACAACTTTTGATTACATCCGTCGTGGGTAACCCTGAATAATCGTAACTCAGTACGCGGATCATCAACCATAACCTTTCACTTACATATCCTAGCATGAGCACCTCTCCCCATGAGCTTGGCCTCCCGGTGAAAACCGCAGTCAACCCGGGAACTGCACAGGGCTTGGGCCGTACCTTCACCTCCTCTTTAACGTCGTTTCTTTTGTGTTGTGGAGGTAGCTTTTGGCATAACCCCGATGACGCTTGTTTAGAGGGAACCCATACTAAGACACATAAACTTCCAGTTAAGCCCTACCCATAATCAGGTATTGTGGGGGTACTTGTAAATTGGAATGGTATCGCATCCGAACCCAACCATCAGTTTTCGTAAAATTCACCAAGTCATTCACCAGTCATATTCACCTTCAAAATCTTTCAATAGAATGACTCATCATTCCAAGGTTTTCAAAGTCCTTGGTTTTCACAAGTTCCCATCCCTAATGGTCAATTTTAATCTTTAGCACTAGCAACTAGTTATGAGGGGTGCTAAGTAACCTGGATTGCTCTAGGCTAAGTTTGATACTCTTGCACTACTCCATAACTAAACAAAGTAATTCATGAATCAAAAAGTAACTTTGATAATTAAAATCAAGTAAAGCTTTGATAAACCAAAGTCAAAAACTTGTAAGGTAAAAACATGGGATAGGTTTATTGAACATAAAAATAAATGGTGATGGTGCCTTGCTCGTGAGGAGCTTTGCACTTGGGACTTTGCAAGAGTGTTAGCTTGCAACATTATAACTTGCATTAGTCTAGCTTGCATTGGTAATAGCTTGCCTTGGTTGGTGTATGGATCAAAATGTTCCTCCTTCTTCTCCGTAGAGGTGCTCGTCGTCCCCTTCGTAACCTTCGGTACTAGCGTTTATAAACGAATACGAGGACACAATCACCACCCAAACTTGCATACTAGACTAAACACACCAAAGATTCACACAAGCCTATGCTAGCATTACATCTTATTAGCATGGTGATTTACTTTGTTCTATTTTTAAAGAAAATTAATTTCCTCTCATTATAATTATTTATTAGTGTAGCTCTTTAATGCTTTGGAGGAAATAATTTCCTCTCATTGAATCTTATTAGGATTTAATCTCTTCAACTAATAATAAGATATGAGTATCGGTTGACCAAGGTCAACACTCATATTTATTATTTGAGAGTGGAAATTTAAATGAGGTGCTACACCTCATGCATTTTAATACTAGCATGGAAATGATTTAATGTCTCTAAGTAACCAAGCATGAGGCTTATTAGACCAAGGTCAGTACCTCTATTTGAATTACTTAGGATCACAATTTAAATGAGAGAGAAGCTCCCATACTATTTAAATAATTTTAGGTGTATGTGTTAAATGGACTAGAAATGGCTCCATAGTCATTATTTGGATCTAGTCCATGATCATGCAAAACAACTATGCTATATTTTTGCATAAACAATTAGATTATGTCAAATGTGATTTATTAGAGTTGGAATCAACTCAAAATCATTTATAGATAATTTTTAATATTTATTTGAAGTTAGAAAAGGCCCTGCCTTGTTATTTTTATCTTTTGAATTTTATTGCGAATTTGGAAATGAAGCCAGTGGCATTGTTTAGATAATTTCATGAGCTTTCCAAATATATAAAGTTTGCTGAATTTGGTGTAGTAGATTTTAAACTATTCAATTTTAAAGTGTGCATCAGTATTGAATTTGGAATTAAACAGAAATTCGATTTTTGAATTGTTGGGCTTGGCGGGAACGTTATCGGGCCGAAACGGATTTGAAAACACTGCGCAGCCCATCTAGCAACGGGTGCGTGTGGGCTGCCCCGACGAGGTGGGGGCCACCCGTCGGCGGCTCTTTAAACGCCGAAGCGGTACGCGCTCGTTAGGCCGTAGGATTAGAAAGGGATCTAGCGGCCGTGGATCGTCGTCGTCTCCGACGAGCGACGGGCTCACCGGCGGCGAGCCTAGGGGGTCGGCGGCCTCACCGGCGTTCCCGCGGGGTTCCGGTGGTGGCGAGGCGAGGTTGTCGACGACGCCGAAGCTTCCGGTAGCAGTGGCGAGGCGTGGGGTGGCGTGGATCAACGGCGTGGATGTCCGGGCTCCGGTGGCTCCGATCTTGAAATTCGGGCGGTGGAGGAGGTAATCGGACTAGATATTGTTGCGAGGAGAACCAGTGGTGAGAGGGGAGGAGATGTTGTGAAGAAATGGAGTTCAGAGCTCCTCTATTTATAGCGGGCGAGGTGGTGCCGTGGGTGCTGCGAAGGGGCGTCCATGGCGCGGCGTCTACGGTGAGCGAAGGGGCAAGCTAGGGGGCGCATCTTGTAGGCGACGGCTAGGCGGAGCTAGCGCGCGTGATGGCGCAGCAAGGGGAGGACGAGGGGGTACTGGCGACGCTCGAGTGCTCGCAGTACGGGCGCGGCAGGGCTCGGATCATGGCGATGGCTAGGGCGTTCCCGCGGGCTAGCGAGGTTGTCTAGCGGGTAGCGGGCGCAGAGGGCCGTGCGTGTGCAAGAGGAGAGAGCTAGGGAGGGACGGGGCTAAACGGGCGACGAGGTGTCCTGGCGGGTCCAGGGCGGTGTCTGGGCGCGCTCACCGCGTCGACTGGCACGCTCGGCACGGTTTGGACGCGTGCGTTCGGCCAATGCCGAGCCTTGGCGAGCATGGGCTGGGTACGGTGATGTTCCTCGTGTTACCGAGATGCTCCAGGACAAGGTGGTGCCGAGAGAGAGAGGCTAGAGAGGGAGGTGCCAAAGGTGGCCGGCATGGCCATGGCATGCTTAGTTTAGGGTTTTCTCTCCTTTCTCTCACTTTAATCGACCAAGGCAGGTACCGGGATGATGCAGGGGATGTAGGAGAGTGTAATGATCACAGTGTTAAAGGGTTTTAGGGAAGAAACCAGTAGGGTAATAGAGTGTAACACAATTTGGAAAAGATGCCTGCAAGGTGTTTGTTAAAATGGCCGCAAGAGAATTTTATTTAAATTTTGAAATTCTTTTTGGTGAATCTCTTTTATATAATTAGAGTGAAGTATTGGTGGTGGTGGTACTTATTTTGGAATTGATTTGCAAAATGTCAAAAGTGACATGATCTTCACTTTATTTCAGCATCCCTACTTGTCACTTTTATTCTGGTCAACCTAGTCAATTCTAGCCATGGTGGTCAACATCAAAGTTACTCACCTTGACATGGTCTTGGATGACATGGCTTTGGTTGACCAAGTTGGGTTTAAGAAATAATTAAACCAGAGGGGTAAAGAGGAGATCATGTTAAAATTTACCCAAGTGACCATCATCACATGTGAGATGGTTTTGAGCTAAATTTGAATTTGATTTTGGTTTCTTCAATGCATTTGGGTTTGTTTGAGTTATATAAGTATTTTAGAAACCAAAGATTGAGCTATGGTGACCTTTAGTGAAGATTTGCAAAATTGGTGTTATGTGTATGTGAGGGAAATTGGGGATTCCTCACCATTTGATTTCTCTCCAATTTATTTGATATTTCTTGACTCTAATGTGGTTCTTATTAGTTTAGAAACATTTTAAGACCATTGAAACCAATTCAAATGGTCTTGTTCAAAGATTTGCAAAATTGGCCATAGCCACATATGTGATGAAGTGCATTTTTCTTAGTTTCTTATTTTATTTTTCTTTGCTTCACTTAGGCATGGTTTAGGGTTTATTTAGTATTAGATTAGGTCTAGAGATGGTTTCACACCCTTTTGGGCAAAGTAGGAGTGCATAGGACAAGATGTGATAAAATGGCTAAGTGCCACATATGCTTCTATGCATATGTTTAATTTTCTTTTATTTCTTTTTGTTTCACCTTGGTTTTGATTGGGGAAGTACTAGATGAAGTTGGTTGATGTTTTCAAAACATCTAAAAAAGGTAGAAAGGTCTAATTAGAAGTTTCACAAAAATAGTCATAGGCACATAGGCCTTTTTTCTTATTTAATTTAATTTCTTTTTATTTTGTTTATAATCGATGGTGAGAAGAGGGGTGAGGTTTAGGGTTTAGTGGAGTATCTCAATGGTTCACCACTATTTAGAAAGGTAAGAATGGTATTAGTCAATATTTGCATACTAGGGCTATATGCCCACATATGCCTTTTTATTTTATTTTAGTTCCTTCTTATTTGTTACTATTTAGTTTTGAGAAGATTAGGGTTTAGGGTTTTGGAATTAGGTTCAAAGCAATAAATAAACAATCATGGCAATTTCACAACATATAAGCATGCTCACCATGTACCAAACTTAATTTAATAAAAGTTTTTGTTGGTTCTCATTTTTGGAAAAAGGAAATTCATTTTCTCTTTGTTTTAAAATTTTGGGGTGTTACATTACTCTTCCGTCAAAAACGTATTGCCTGATCTTTCGTTGATTGCTCTGCTAGTCATAGCTTTGAACCGTGCGGAAGAGAACAAGCGGATTCACGAGCGTGTGCACGCATTGACCCAGCTATCATCGGCCGAAGAAATTTTCTAGCGGGAACACTCGAAGGCTTCGGCTGTCGCGCAATTCCAGGATCGGGTCCAACAAGTCCACCATTGCTTCGACAAGTGCTACAAAGCCCTGAGGGTAATTTGGAGGACGATGTTCCCCTTGAACACGGTTCCTCCGACGCTGCTGACCCTGATGTCTGAGTTTGGAAATACCAAGAAGATTCGAGACTTGGTGCGAGCTCAGGTTTTTGCAGGGGCCAGGTTTACACTTGCCCTTGTCCTTGCACGTTATCCCTCAGCGAATCTGCTGACTATCGCCAACGCAGTTGGTGATTTGGAGACACTGTATCCGAAGGTATTGTTGCCCGCCAATATAATTGTCGACAAGCTTGAAAAGGATTCAAAGGTACCTGGGGAAAAAGATACTCCGCAAGGGTGATTCAAGGGTTAAGGTTGTTTTGTAAATGGGTATTTCGGCTATTTCATCCAAGTGTTAGGATTGTTTAGCCGAGACTTTTTATTCGGTAGATACATGTATATGTACTTTTACCGTGTTAATGCCTATGGCAAATTTTGAAGGAGCAAATCTTAATTGCCCGTTTAAATGTATGTGTATTCGTTGGTCGGAAAATTATTTGAGTGATCAGCTTGTGTTGCAGGTTTTGCTAAACCCGTTGTATGCGCAACTTTGCTTTCAACCGATGTATGTTTCGACAGCAGCTCCCGAATGTATCGGGTGCAATAACTCTGCCGATGAGCCCGTTGTTCTTTGATATTTACATAAGTAAAATATCGAACGTGGGTTGTGTTTATATGTATTTCCGAACTCTTGCTATTTATGGCGCTCGTAGAGGCATCTATAGCAGAGGGAAGAGTTAATGTCCTTGTTTATTTTGCATCCTGTAGCACTCGTAGAGGCTTTTTCGGAGCACGATCTTTTGCCGCGCACTATGTTGTACCATTGTTCGCCAAAGGGCGTAGGCAAGGTTTACGACGATGCGGTTTAGGTGCTCCGATTAACTGCACTACTTTTCAAGGAATCAAAACTTAAGTTCTCATTAATAATAAAAACACGGGACTAAAAAGGGCGAAAAGGGAGAGCCCTGTTTGAAAAGAAAGGGGAAGCTAAACACTAGTAGATTGCTTAAGCAAGGAAGGGGTTCTTCTCATCTTCTGGCTTGTTCACCACGTTAGTAGTTGCCGAAGCGTTGTTGATTTTGCCAGGGGCCTGGACGATGGTTGCCAGTGTCTTGCTGTCTCCTATGTCTTCTGTGCCATCAGCTGCCGAAGCTTTTGCTGCCGAAGCTTTATCTGCAGAAGTTTGTGCTGCCGAAGTTTCTAGAGCAAGGTCGGCTGGCATCTTCTTCGCTTCCTTGACGCGCTTTTCTTCCTTATTGTCGCGTGGCGATGGCTTGGAGCGGAGATCGGTGACTTCCTGTTTGAACCCGAACTTCGTAGCGATCCTCTGAAAATCTCGATCACAATTGTCTGAGCGCGAAAAACTTCCATAGACTGTGATATTTGTCCCGTTGCTCCCAGGAATTTTCAGCTTGAGGTATGCGTAGTGTGGTACAGCCATGAACTTGGCATAAGCTGGTCTTCCGAGTATAGCGTGATACTGTGATTCCCAGTTCACGACTTCAAACTCGATCTTCTCCTTCCTGAAGTTGTCGGGTTTGCCGAAGACGACGTTCAGGTAAACTTTGCCAAGAGAGTACGCCGGCGAAGTGGGGAGAATTCCATGGAAACAGGTGTCAGAATCCTCTAGCATTTTCATGGTGATCCCCATACTTTTAATTGTGTCGACGAATATCAGGTTTAGTCCGCTTCCACCATCCATGAAAACTTTGCTCATCTTGAAGCCCCCGATTTGTGCCTCGACTACTAGGGCAGCGTGTCCTGGTTTCGGTATGGTCATCGGGTGATCTTCTCGGCTGAACGTAATGTTCTGAGACGACCACTCGACATACTCAGGGATGTTTGCCATGATACTTTCTGCCAGATTGATTTCTCGGGTGAGTTTCTTCATTTCCCTTCTGGAGACACCCGTTCTGTGGATCATGCTCATCTGCCCACGTGGTGGTGGAAACGCTTCGTTGGGTTGATGAGGCCGCGCCTGCTGGACCTGGTGCTGCGGTGGGGGTGGTGGTGGTGGTGTTTGATGCGGCTGCTGCTGCATGAGTTCCTGCATTTCAATGAACTGTCTACAATCCCTGAGTAGGTGGCTTGACTTTGTTTTGTTATCCTTGGAGTCGATGTACGAGTGCAGGTAACATGGAGCGTTTATCTGTTCAGCGTAGGGTAACTTGGGAGTACTCTGTGGTCGTGGTTTGTAGTTACCACAGTTTCTAGAGTTGCTCCGATTGCCGTCCTGCCGATCGTCTCGTTTGTCGTCATACCGATCGTCCTGCCGATCAGAATATCCTGCGGCTACCAGGTTACTGTCGTCGTAATTGCGGTTTTTCCTTTTCTTATGGCGATCCCTTCGTCCACCTGAGTCGTGCTTCGGCTGGTCATCGTCTTCGTCATCACTGCGCTGTCGCGGCTTCCGTACGTTGTCCTCACCATCAGCCCAGCTGTTGGCGATTTCCATTAACTTGGTTATTGTTTTTGGTTTCTTGCGCCCTAGTTCCTCTATGTAGCTTTCACGTCGGATGCCATCACTGAAGGCGTCGATTGCTCTGTCGACAGAAACATCTTCGGCGGCGTTTAAGAGCTTGGTGAATCTCCCAATGTATGCGCGCATCGATTCCTTCTGCTTCTGCTGGCAATGCCGTAAATCCTCAATCCCGACGGGCCTTTTGTATGTTGCTTGGAAATTGGCGACGAAGGCGTCTACCAAATCGTCCCATGACTTGATGGAACCCTTCGGCAGGCCTCTTAACCAGGCTCGTGCTGAATCCTTCAGGTAAAGCTACAAGCATTGCATTGCTGCTATCTGATTTCCTTTGTGCAGAATCACGGTCTGCAAATAGTCGTCTATCCATGACCTCAGCTCCTGCTGTCCATCGTATTTTGCGGCGTCAGTAGGGGTAGGTTTGAACTTTCTGGGTGGCATCGCCTCGCGGATTTTATAGCTTAAACAATCGGCCCCCTTAGCTCGCCGTCGTATTCCTGGCTCTCATTCGAAGAGTCACTGTCATATTCCTCCCTAGCGGCGCGTCATCGCCTCGCTTTGTCGATTCTGCTCTGGGTGATTTCGTCTCGAGCATCTCTCGTATGATGCTTTGAACCGCTGACCTGTAACGTGGTCTTTTCCTTCCGCGGAACCAGGTTGTCTCCCAATATTGCGAGACTTTCTAAGGCACCTCTGTGAGCTTGGGCCATAGAACCTTCAGGGCGCTGATTGATAAGGTATGCTGCAAGATTGGCTGTCGCTCCTGCAACGGTTTTTGGCCGCGGCATGCCCGTGGTGTCCGTGGTCATAAAAGACTTGGTCAGATTTGATGTTATTTCTCTGGCGTCATCCTCCGAGAGCCTGGATAACCTTGATCGATGCTTGCCTACTCCTTGAGTGCTTCGAGAGGCACTTCCCCGTGAGCCTCTCCGTTGCTCACTGGATTGGTCTGCAGCGGATAGGCGTCTCTCGAGGGTGGCTTGCTCTTTCGATAGACGCTCCCGGTTTTTCTCCAATATAGAGCGATAAGCGTTGAGGGTTCCAACCGAGGTTCCTGCGGGGAGCGGTGTGTTGTTAAGCACGGCTGCCTTGGCTGCTGCCCATTCCTCCTCTGCGATAGTGTAATCGCTATTGTTGTTACTGGCGCTGTTTGCAAAACTTGCTCGTCTGCTGGAGCGAGGGGTGTGATCTCCGTCTCCCCTGTTCCTTGTGTTTCCCGTGTTATTGGCGACATAAACCTGGTGGTGTGCTGTTCTTGGGTGGTGCCTTGGACGATGCTATCGACAGTGTCCTCTCCCGGGGAGTACTGGGCATTGCAGATGAACGGTGTGTCGCTTGATCCTAGTCCGTGCCTGGTGTCGCAGTTCAAGCAGTAGTACAAGGTCATCTCTGAAGATGCGGAACTGTCAGATCCAACCGACATGGGAGACGTCGAACGAGGAGTCGATGGTGCGGGTGAGTTCGTTGAGTCCGTTAGACCAGCCGAAAGGTCGAGTGATGACGACGCGTTTGGATCTGTCGATCTGGGGGCGAGTGGTTCCAGTAGTCGGAGGACTCCTTGCGAGTTGACGTTGTAGTGGACGCTGCCGAAGGTCATCTCCATGTTTCCTTGTAGATCGAAAAAGGTCGAGCGAGAAGAGTCGCTGTGCGGGGTGAATTCATAGGAACCGAATCGAATCGGGGTTCCCAGACTTGGCGATGATGGTGTCGATGAAGCTGCTGATGACATGATTGGATCTGCCGATGACCGATCTTGTGCCGACAGGGTTCTCACAGACGGTGCCAATTGCCGAGGGTACTCCTCGGCAATGCCCTCCGATTGGGGCTTAGGGTTGATGGAATCCTGCAAGCTGACTCGAGACATCGGTTCATAGACAAGCGGGGAGAGCGATTTACCCAGGTTCGGGGCCCTCGATGAGGTAAAACCCTTACGTCCTGCCTGTCTGATCTTGATTATGAAGATATTGGGTTACAATGGGGTGCCGAATAGTTCGGCTGAGATCTCGTCGAGAGGCTAAGTGCTATGGTGACCTAGCTCTAGACTTTTGGTGGCTAAGATTGCTAAGATTGATTGTCTCCCTCGACAGCCCCTCTCCTGGCCTTTATATAGGTGGCCAGGTCTCAAGAGGTCTAACCGAGTACGACTAGTTTTACAATAACTCTAGTTCTAAACTTTCCTTGTTCGGCTCCTTCCTTGTCTTGCCCGCCAAGGAATCTTCTGCTGCGACATCCAAGTGGCCCATCTTGCCATCGAATACCTTCATGGGCCTTCAGTTAGATCGTATAGGGTCGGGCAATGTCGGTTACCCGAAGGGTAATGCCCACGTCAACCACCCTGCCGGCCATGCCGCGCCTCCCTCCCCTGGAGCCTATAAAAGCAGCCCTCCGTGCCTTGGATAGCACCACACAACTCAGCAACATCCTCCTCTCCCACCTTGCACCTCCCTCTCTCCCTCCTTGCCACTCACCGGAGCAAAGAACCCGCCACGGCCACCCGGCGGCAACCCTCAAGGCCGCGCCTTTTCTCGCCACCACCGCCTCCAACTCCTACACCATATTGTAGCCCTTGAAAATCCCCGCCGAACGCAACCAACCTCGCCGGAAACCGTGCCCGAAGCTGGGAGATCTCGCCGTCGCAAGCCTGCAGCATCGCGAGGTAGGAGATGAACCAGCGCCGTCGGATCCCGATCTAACGCGCCGCGTGCCCCACCCGCGCGCGACGTGCATGCGCCATGCATGCGTGGCCCAGGCCGCAGCTGGGCCGGCCCAACTTCTTCCCATCCTCCGTTTAAATTTGAATTCCGTTTTAATCTTTTTCCTTTAAAGTGCATACTGATGCATTGCTAGAATTGAGATATTTTCAAATGTACAAATCCAAATTTAGTGATTCAAAATGTTCTGGAAAGCCTATGAAATTTTCTATCCAACCACACTAGTTTGAAACTCATATCTGTTGCAGAAATAATGTAGCAAAACTAACAAGATAGAGACTTTTCAGATTTCAAATAATTATTAAAAATCAACCATAGTGAGTTTTAAGGTGAATCCAATTGCTATGATTCACATTTCAAACACTCTAATTGTTTATGCAAAAATATGATATGGTTACTGTACATGATCATGGGCTAGAATCCAAAATTGGCTATGTAGTCAATACTAGCCCATTTAAACTATTTCAAAATTAGGGTTTCAAATCTATGAGGTGTAGCACCTCATTTAAATCATCTTCCCTAGTGGTATGAAGTAATGTGATGACCCTTGTTGCATGGTCTCATCTTTGCTCACTTGAGGTTATTAAATCAAATAGGATTTAAATTGTATGAGGTATGGAACCTCATTTAAATCTTGTTTCTCAAATAATAAGTGTGAAATGTTGACCTTGGTCAACATGTGATAATACCTTGTTGTTTGAGAAGATTAAATCTTAAGAAGATTCAATGAGAGGAAATTATTTCTCCAAAGAACTAAAGAGAAAACCCTAATTCAATAAGAGGAGTTGTTTTCTAAACAATAAAGGAGAACCCTAGTCAAATGTGGAGTAAGGTAGATGATGATGCTAGATCATCTTGAGTGAGCCATTAAGGCTAGTTAGGTGCTTTAAGTATTGATTTGGTGTTTGTATCCTCGTATTTCATTTATAGACGCTAGTACCAGAGACTATCAAGAGGAGGAGGATTTCTACCAGGAAGAGGAAGGGAACCTTGATCACTACCCCAACCAAGGCAAGATATTACCAATGCAAGCTAGACTAATGCAAAGCTCTACAAGAGCAAGGCACCATTACTTTTTATTTTATGCTTATTGGTCCTATCCCAAGTTTTTTACTTTACAAGCTTTACTAAATTTTAATTATCAAAGTACTTTTTGATTCATGATTCACTTAGTTTAGTTATGGAGTAGTACAAGAGTATCAAACTTAGCCTAGAGCAATACAAGTTGCTTAGCACCCCTCATGACTAGTTGCTAGTGCTAAACTAAAAATTGACTACTCTAGATGGGAACTTGTGAAAACCACTGACTTTGAAAACCTTGGAATGATGAGTCATTCTATTGAAAGATTTTGAAGGTGAATATGACTTGTGAATGACTTGGTGAATTTTACCAAAACTGATGGTTGGGTTTGGATGCGATACCATTCCAATTCTTAAGTATCCCCACAATACCTGAATCTGGGTAAGGCTTAACTGGAAACTTATGTATTTTAGTATGGGTTCCCTCTGAACAAGCGTCATAGGGGTCATGCCGAGGCTGCCTCCATTGAAAGTGAAATGACGTGAAATGAGGTGAATGTCCTACCCAAGCCCTGTGTAGTTCCCGGGTTGATGGTTTGTTTTCACCGGGAGGCCAAGCTCATGGGGAGAGGTGCCTATACTAGGGTATGTAAATGAAAGGTTAGGATTGGTAGTTCGCGCACTGAGTGCGATAAATCAGGGCCAGTTACCCCTGACGAACTATTGCAATTATTGTGGCACAAGTGTACGACCTATGCAGAGTGTAAACCTATTCGAATAGCCGCGTCCGCGGTCATGGACAGTTGGAAAGGCCATACTGTTCCGTCATCAGAACTTTTACAAAATATGAATGGTGACTTGTGACTTGAATATGAAAGGTGACTTTGATTTTGAATCACAACTGAGTTGTGGGAATGACACTAATGTTCCCACTTGATTTAAGTTAGGCAAATAAGGAGTCTTTGTTTATTAAATGCTTACGAAATAAAACTGGCTTTATGCAAATCAACTTAGAGCTTAGAACCCCATTACTATAGTTGATAGTACTTACACTAGTTTTAGTTTGCGAGTACTTTAAAGTACTCATGGCTGTGTCCCTGGCTATTCAAATGGCCAAACTATGAAGAGGAGTATCAGAACCCGGAAGAAGGACAGCAAGACGTCTACGACAACTAGGATCACTCCTGACGTCAACAGTTGCATGTGGAATAGATGGACTACTACTACGCTACGTCGCTTCCGCTATGTGTTTGTAATTGATCAATAGATCAACTATTATTGTAATGAGACTGGATCATGTGATCCTTTGTTGTAAGACGATTATGTGTTGTAATGAATGATGTGTTGTGATATCAATCTATTATGTCTCGCAAAAACAATATTCCTGGGATTACGATGAATGGCATAATAGGCATCTGGACTTAAAAATCCGGGTGTTGACATACAGGATAGTTCAACTTAGCACCAGAAAGTTTGTCAGAAAAATATGCAATTCGACGACCCTCTTGCATCAACACACCACCAATTCCAATACCACTAGCATCACATTCAATCTCAAATTGCTTATTGAAATTAGGAAGTGCAAGTAACGGTGCAGAAGTTAACAATCTCTTTAGTTCATCAAAAGCATGATCTTGGGCTGCGCCCCACTCAAATATAACACCCTTTTTAGTCAAATCATTCAAAGGTGCAGCAATAGTACTAAAGTTGGGCACAAATCTTCTATAAAACCCAGCTAGACCATGAAACTTCTAACTTGACTCACATTCATGGGAGTAGGCCAATTTTGAATTGCTTCAATTTTAGACACATCTACTTCTACTCCATGCTTAGAGACAACATAACCCAGAAATGTGACCTTATCTTTGCAAAATGTGCACTTCTCAAGATTACCATAGAGTTTATTATCACGCAACACTTGCAAAACATGTCGAATATGTATAGTATGATCAGATTCATTGCGGCTGTAGATTAATATGTCATCAAAATACACAACCACAAACTTGCCAATAAAATCACGCAAAACATGGTTCATCGGTCTCATGAAAGTGCTAGGTGCATTAGTTAAACCAAAAGGCATTACTAACCACTCATATAAACCAAATTTTGTTTTAAAGGTTATTTTCCACTCATCCCCTTCTTTCATCCTAATTTGATGATAACCACTACGCAAATCAATTTTAGAGAAAACAGCAGCACCACTCAATTCATCTAGCATATCCTCTAAACGGGGAATAGGATGGCGATATCAAATAGTAATATTGTTTATCGCTCTACAATCTACGCACATACGTCATGTACCGTCTTTCTTAGGACCTAGAATAACAGGAACAACACAAGGACTAAGGCTTATACGGATATAACCTTTGTCGAGTAGCGCTTGTACTTGCTTCTGTATCTCCTTCGTCTCTTCGGGGTTCATTCTATAAGGCGCCCTATTGGGCAGCGAAGCTCCGGGGATCAAGTCAATTTGATGCTCAATACCACGCAATGGTGGTAGTCCTGCGGGTACCTCCTCCGTAAACACGTCGCTGAATTCCTGCAAAACATTAGAAACACCAAGAGGAAGAGGGGTCATGTCGTTAGAAACCAAAACCGTACCTCTGTACATGAGCACAAGAGGCATGGCTGTAGGATCCTCACTAGATTCTCTCATGTCTTCTTTGGTGGCTAATAATACTAAGGAATTCACTCTTTCACTTTTCATTATATCACTCACGACATTACAATTCTCTCGCTTATCTAAAGGAGCATCCTCCAAACTTACTTCAACTTTCTGACGAGATTCATTGACAATTTGATGTGGTGACATAGGCTGCAAGTTGATTTTCTTGCCCTTGAACTCCAAGTGATATGTATTGGCACGGCCATTGTGTTGCACAGAACGGTCAAAGAGCCAAGGCCGACCCAATAGTAGGTGACACACCGTCATAGGAACCACGTGAAAATCAATGGAATCCTTATACGGTCCAATCGCAAATTCAACACGCACCATGTGGTTTACCTTCATCTCACCATTGTCGCTCAACCACTGAATATAGTATGGATGTGGGTGCGGTAGATACTTCAACTTCAGCTTGGTACACAACTCCTTGCTTGCTAAATTGCGGCAACTCCCGCCATCAATAATGACCTTGCAAGCCTTATCAGGACCAACTAAAGCCTTTGTTTGGAACAAATTGCAGCGCTGAGTAGATGCACAAGGCAACACATTAAGAGCACGCTGAGACACAACAATAGAGCGAGCTTCAGACGGATAAGCATCTACACCATCACTGTCATAGTCATCATCTTCTGGAGCATATGGATCAACATCATCTCCAGTCTCATACTCATTGTCCTCATTAATAATCATGACCTTGCGGTTAGGACAATCCCTCTTGAAGTGACCCTTGCCACCACATGTATGGCAATTCATATCGCGGTTGCGCGTAGTAGACATGCTAGAACCACTCGTACTTGCAGCAGATTCGGACTTCTTTGTGTTGGACACATTGGAGACCGGCTTGCTAGGCGGAGTAGAATAAGGTGCGGAGCGCGTCAATGGCGCCGGCGCCGTAGATGGGGGTGCCCGAGGCGTGAAGCGCCCAGATCCCGTAGCACGACCTTTAACCTTAGCTTCGTCAGCCAACTGTGATTCAGCTTCTCTTACATAATGTAGCAACTCATTCATATTGGTGTAACTGTAATGACGAACTATGCCTTTGATATCATACTTCAAACCATTGAGAAAACGATTCATTGTCATCTCAAGTGACTCACGGACACGGCCACACTGCATGAGCATCTCCATCTCCATGTAATATTCATCAACAGTCTTCACACCTTGTCTCAATAGGGTCAACTTATCAAATATATTTCGCAAATAATTAGTGGGCACAAAATGATCATTCATTAACGCCTTCATAGCACGCCATGTGATAATAGGCGGCTCACCATCTTCTTTGCGAGCACGAACAAGTCCATCCCACCAACGCAATGCGTAGCCATCAAATTCAGAAGAAGCAAGCTTGATCTTCCTATCCTCAGTGTAATTATGTAAGCGTCATAACTTCTCAATTTCCAGCTCCCAAGTGAGGTATTCTTCAGCATCAGCACCTCCTTCAAACTTGGGTATGTAGAACTTGGGCTTACCCAATCCATCTTCTTCCTCAAACCCACGACCTGGACGTCGGAGTTCAGCAAACACACGAGGGCGATTGTCACGCCGAGCACCACGATTAGCATTAGGTGCTTCATATTCTACTTCGTGTTCGTCTTCTTGTTGTTGTTGTTGTTGAGTGAGATTACCAACAGCTAATTGCAAATCTTGAAGACTGCGGTGGATATCCGTCATTTGATCTCTCATTGTGGTGACGGTCGCATTAGTAGCATCCAGTTTCTGGGAGATCCCTTGGACCTTTCCCCTAAGCTCATCATCCTGAGTGCGGAATTCACGTCGCATCTCATTACGAAGAGCCTCATACTCCCTCCATGTCATCAAATCCGCAGAGTTCTTGTTCTCCTGGTTAACAATTTTCTCATCACTAGCAGACATGGTTAGTAGGTTAGTGCACTAAATCAAAAATATATGGTGGTACTCTCACAACTCACTCAAAACTGATAAGAAAAGGAAATCTTACCGCTCCAAAGTGAATTAGTATTCCTTACCACTCGTAGTGACAACTAGTGCACGGATGTAGCGAAGCGAATATCAAGGGTATAAGAACAAATCACACGGCAAAGCGGGATATATGTGGGGCTGTAGGTGGGCTACCTATTTGCACCAATAACAAGCTCTAGCGCTGACCGTAGACAACCAATGATACTCACACAAGGCGATAAATGTGGCAATGCAACTATATGTAGAAAAGGTTGCAATGCACTAGAGAGACGCTAGCAAAGCTCAACGAGACAGGCACAAGATTGCTCAACTACGGGTGCAGTAAAGTAAACTTAGGCCTTCACTTGATTCTTCTAGCACTTCACTTTTCTTTTTGGATTTTCTTTTTATCACACGCAGCTATGTAGCTCTTTTTTCTTCTTTTCAATTTTTTTTTGATTTTATGACTCAACTCCTTGATAACACGGCCAACAGATTATGCAAAGCACCAAAACCCTAATGAGCAGCCAGTCGAGCGGTAAAACTAGTCTCTTCTGGGGAAGTTCCTAGTCACTTATATCGAAAGGCTGTGGCTATGGTTTGGACAAACACACTGTATGCTATGTGAACTCGGAGCAACAAAAACTGACTCTAGATGAAAGCGGAAACACAAACCCTAACAATACTAGATGGAAGAAAAAGATACGCAAAAACAACTATGAAAAGAAACTAAAACTTGAAATTAGTGCAATCTAAGGCTATGGCAAACCCTAACCCTAATTTTTTTTGGCTTTTTCTGGATAGGAAACACTCACAACTCAACTATGGGGTGGATTGTGGATGGCTTACCGAGGAAACCCGAGAATCTGATACCAAGATGATAAGGGGTGGCCCGATCTTCTCAGTAAGCAACGGTGGTGATGACGATCATGGGGTGATTGCAGCGCGCGGATGTAACTTGATGAAGTGGATGATAACTTGTATGACGCAACGAGATCTCTCGATTGGTCCCTGTCGCCAATGCAACAGCTCTCAACCCTGCAAGATATTCGCAACTCCACACACTTGCGCACGCAGCCGTTGACCACGAAGCGGTAAGTTGCAACCTTCAAATTCCCAACGGAACAGCAGATTACACAAGACTTTCAGATCTACACCAAATCAAGCAATATGGTGTAGGGATTCAATAGTTTTTGCAAAGAAAACAACTAAGAACTAGGGTTTATCTTAAACGTGGTCTAAAGCAACTTTGGGGGCGTCCTGGGCACTTATATAGGCGTCCGGGACGACCAGGTCGAAAAAGTACGAAAATAACCGACCCAGAACAGATCTGGTCGAGATAGACTCGGACTCGGCCAGTCTGGGGGCCGGTCGACCGGGCCTGGGACCGGGCAGGCCGGTTCAAACCGGGCCTGTGACCGGGTGCTGACCGGGCGCGGGAAGTGCTCTGCAGTAACCCGCCCGGTTGGCATCAGTGTCGCGTCCGGTTGGCGCCGGGATGCATCCGGCGTGCCGCCCGGTTTGACCGGGCCAGGGACCGGGCGCGCCGGCGTGGTGGCCGGTCTGACCGGGTGCTGGGCCGGCCTGGACTTTGGCTTCTCCTCTCGCGCATGCCTCCCGCTCCTCCCTCGCGCGTCCATGAGATATCTTCATGTCCAGCTCCATGTCCAGCTTCACGTCCATCTTCACGTCCAGCTGTCCCTCTCCTCCTCGTGTGATGCTTGTCTCCTCTTCATACCTGATTTTACATAAGTAACAGGACTTAGGCAGTATAAAGTTCTCATCAATCAAAGTATCGTTTAGGAACAAGTTCACCTATTGTTTAAGTAGCTTCGCACGAGCCTTGTAATAGGTCCAATCCTAACTTCATTGGACTTGAGCTTCACAACAGCTTCATCTTCATCTTGCAATGACGGATGTAGTAGTGTAATAGGGATGTCCTCATCACATCTTCTTAATCACACGTTGGAACCCTCAAGAAAATATAGCATATAGATAGGAATGTTGCTCAAGCAAGCATTTACCAAGGTCATTTGTTCCTAAGAAAAGCGAGCATATACTTTTGAGAACTTGAGTCTTTTCCCCTAATTTTCTCTTCAGTTTGATTCCATTGAGGTTTTTCTAGTCTTTCTTCATTATTGGCAAACCCAATTACTTTGAAGGGAGTTTGGCAATATCCAGAGAGAGTTTCATATCCGGGCTTGGGAGGTGGTCACTATGGGTTTTGTTGATGGACTATATGGGTCTAGTAGGTCCAACTGAATTATGATGGTGGTGAAAAATTATCCAAATAATCTTACTGCGTGCCAATGTCTCATCCATAGTCAGTGGTGAAGGATGTATGTTGTCGTCTCAGGGAGAAGGCCCGTGCTATGGGCAGCCTGACGAAGACCGGAAACAGCAAACTGTAACATTTGTTTGTGTGAATGGAACACTTATTGTATGGTTGCACAATGTCTTATCAGAGATTGAGATGATGCCGTAACATCTAGCATGTTAATTGGAAAATCTTTCCGCTTTGCACCAACAGATTTTTTCCCCCCAACCAACATCGAGAAAACATCTTCATCTAATGTTGGATACTGGGATTTAATTTTGAGAAAATCACCAATTTGGTCTATGAAGTTGCTCCGGATGTGCGCTTTGATCACGAACTTGCAAATCGTGAATTCTGGGTCAAGAAGTTGCCCCGCGCGAGCGTTTTGGTCATTCCATCACGAACAATATTAGTTCTCTGATGTGGCCAAATGTTTTTTACAAATTGCCCCCCTAAGAAGTCAAAATTAGGACTAGAAAAATAATTTAGGGGCCAATTTGCAAAAAAAAAAATTGATTAGCCACGTCACCAAACTAACGGTCGCCGTGATGGAGTGACGAAAACACTCACGCAGGCGATTTCGTGACCCAAAATTCACGATTTGCAAGTTCGTGACCAAAATGCACATCCAGGGCAACTTCATAGACCAAATTAGGGTTTTCTCTTTAATTTTAATTTTGTAATAGTTGGAGCCCTTTCGCCTCGAGCACGCTTCTTTTATCACTATCTTGATCTTCTCTGCTACACCATCAAGACTTCTTATGTAATGGTTTTTTCCCTATATTACCCATGGTCCCATCTAAATACAGTCTTAAAATTTCGCTGGATCATCAGGGAAACGTCATCTGGAACAAGCATAATTTCTAGTTTTCCAAATTGTACAACAAACTACAGCTCCCTGGCAGAGCACCCCAGTTTATGTTGAGTCCTAGGAAAATAGTTGATCCAATTCCCGGGAAGGTCTTCAACACTTTCAAGTAGTCTAATCAGACCAGAAGCACGTACGACCACATGCCAGGATAAAACTTAAGTTTCATTCTGACCAAAGAAGTGACATCCTTCATCTTTGGTTACTTGTCCCACCCCCACAGTCCTTCTAAATCTAATATAGCCTCAACCATCTTCCTTCATTTTCTCTATTGTGTCTAATTCAGAGAAAGTTATATTGTATAGTCTAGGGAACTGTGAGACCAATGGAGATCCATTAACCCAGGTTTCCTCCCAAAAATATTTTTCCACGATCATGTTTCACCCTCTTGCCAAATTGCTAGAATGTATGATTAAGCGCCATATGAATTTGTCAGAAACTGAGAGCAACTTGCTCCACATGTAGCATTGGAGAGAACTTGCTTGCTAAGATACTTCTTAGACAATAATTCTTGCCATGCGTTTGTACCGTCCACAACTATTTACACAACATGATCTTATTTATAGATGCTAGATCCAAGACCCCAATCCTTTGGCAAGCACACAATTTGCCATTTTACCAAATGATATTTTTCTACATTCGAATTCATTCCAGACTATCATTTTCCTTTGTGAATACATCTTCTTAATCACACCGTTGGAAACCTCAAGAAAATATAGCATACAGAGGGGAATGCTACTCAAGCAAGCATTTACCAAGATCATTTGTCCCTGAGAAAAGCGAGCATATTACCTTTCGAGAACGTGAGTCCATTTTCTCTTCAGATTGATTCCATTGAGGTTTTTGTAGTCCTTCCTAGCGATAACAAGTTCCCATGTCTTATTCTTTTGAAGGGCTCTGCTCCGGCTCGAACGACTATGCCGCCGGGAACCTGCGTGGCGGTGAATCGGAAGAGGCGCCTGAAGGGGAAACGGTGGTGCTGGTTTCCTGTGTAGGGACGGACGTCGCGTCGGGTTGGTCGGCCGGCGCAGGGAGCCGGGGCGCGTGAGCTAGGCTGGTACGCCGGCGAAGGAAGTGGAGACAAACGGATGAGGCTTTACTTTTCCTTCTCGCGTATTTTTCTGGTCGTTTTCTGTGTGCGCTCGACCTGTCTATCTGGCGCAGCTGCGCTCGCAAGATTTCAGGTTTTAGTTTTATAACAGCAGGAAGATGATGCTAAAATTATAACATACACAAAGTTGCAGATGTGGCACATTCCTTCCTTCACTTATTTTGTCTTCTAGCTCCTTTCTAGAAGGTTCTTTCTAGGTGCCAGATGACGTTCACTTCAACTTGATCACCATCAACTTCTCTTTTTTGACTCCTAATTCTAAGACGGTGCTCTACACGTTCTTCACTCCTAATTCTACGGCTGCAGTCTAGACAGAATTTCAAATTCTTGTCCTCTTCTTGGCTGTCACAGGTTGTGATTACTCTTAGGTCCACCTCTATCTGGAGGTCGAAATGTCCAAGATATGGCAATGCAATCATGTGTGGTTCCAGTGGAAGAATGCACGTGGAACCACAGGGCAGGGACAAGCTCTTTCCTCGTTCACAACTGAAGAGATGGACGCTTTTGCTCCCATAGTCAATGGCAATTGACTTGACGCTACCATACACAGCGCGGCTTTTCGAACCGAGGTCTTTGAGGTTCAACCTGACCTCAACATGGGTCTCAATGGCTTCCGGAATCACCAAGTATGTGACCTCCAACTTGCGGCCAAGGCCTCCATAGATGGTTTGTGTGAATTCCTCAACCTCATCAGGCCAAGCAACATCCCACCTTTTGAAAATACGACCGGTAGAAGACCCCTCATCATCGTCGGCTGTGAAAACCTCCAAGCCCAAGGTGGAGTAAGCCTCTAGCATCCTATATGGTCCAGTGAGTACCAAATCCATTCCTTCCTACACATGAAAGCATGAATGTGAAGGGTTTTAATTCAATATATAAAGTATGTAAAGAGGCATAAAGCATGTAGTAGATATAACATACAGTAGCTAGTGTATACCTCTTGTACTTCCCCCTCAAGTGCCTTATAGATGTTTGTATATTGGTTCCAGTCCAATGCGTTGATATGGCTGATACGGAAGTTGATATATGTTTAGCTAGAGGTTGAGGAAGACTCACGCAGGTTCAGGCAACACACTTCTGCCTCCTTTTCCTTTTCTCAACTCAGTAAAGATAACGGTGATTACAAGGGCTTAAATAGCCGGTCCAACCCAGCTAATACGCACCCACTAATCCATGCAACACACGGTCAAGCCACACAACAGCTTGATCCGATTCTTACTCCACGCACACACGTTCAGCACTAACACAGCTGAAGCTCGTCTAACGGCCACGCGACTCGGCCATTTTGATCCCTGCATGCAGCTGACTCCTACTAACAAATACTTGGCTAATTCACGTGCATGCAAGTACTAAACTAGCCACTGAACCGCACTCTCTCTATCACTAGTGCTGTACTCTCTTGCCAGTCTGCTCCTCTGCCATTGCTACATGCACTTAATTAACCCAGTAACTAAACACATGACATGATGCAATCAAAGATAAAGATGAGACTAAATATGTATGCAACAAGGTTAACTCCAACAATCACCCTCTTAACCTTGTTGCCCTTTATTTGGGAGCTCCCTGACGACCTTCAAAGGAGTGCCGGCTCGTCGTCGGCGTTCGCAGCGGCGAGATGCGCCTGCTCCTTCCTTGGTTCGGTGCAGTCCCTCGCGTAATGCCCATAGACTTGGCAGTTGTAGCAGCGAACCTTGCGGATGTCGAAGTTGCCCCTCTTCTTGCCAGCGCCACTGCGGTCGCGAGCACGCCACTCCTCCTCCGTGAGGAGAAGGCGAGTCCCACCGTGCTGGCCACCCTCCTCTTCCTCCATGTCGAGCTCCTCCTCGACAGCCAAGAACCGGCCAGCCAGCTCCTCAACCGTCATGGTCTTGAGGTCGAGCAGCTGCTGAATGGAGTAGGCGAGCTGCTTGAACCGCTTCGGCACGACGCGCAGGAATTTCTGCACGGCCTTGAGCTCGGTGACGCCATCTCCGAGGACCTCCAGGTCATGCATGATGCCGGTGAGGCGCATGGCGAACTGCTCCACCTTCTCGCCGTCCTTGAAGCGGATGTTCTCGAACTCGGTGCGGCGAGTCTGTGCCCTTGCTTCACGGACGCACTCGCACCCCAACCTCATGATTTTGAGGGTGTCCCAAGCCTCCTTCGCGGTGCTCTTCACCGCCAACGTGCGCAGCATCTCCGGCGGCACAGCCCGGAGGATGACGCCCAGAGCCTCGCGGTCGGTGTACAGATGCCGGGCTCGATCGCCATCCACCATCCGTTGGACTGCAGCTGCACCTGCGTCACAAGCGCCCAATCGGAGTAGTTCGTGCGGGTCAGCACGAGAGGCGGCGCCACCACGGAGCTGTGCCGAACCACGCGCTCCACCACGCGGAGCTCGCTGCCGCTGCTGCCGCCGCCATCGGTGAGCTGCGCCCTTGGCGGAGTGTGTGGTTCCTCCGCCGCCTTCATCGCGAGCTCCGCCTCCTTGGCCTTCGCGTCGGCAGCATCTCCCGCCATCAGCACAGAAACCACGAGCGGAAAACGGCTCTGATACCAAGTGATATATGTTTAGCTAGAGGTTGAGGAAGACTCACGCAGGTTCAGGCAACACACTTCTGCCTCCTTTTCCTTTTCTCAACTCAGTAAAGATAACGGTGATTACAAGGGCTTAAATAGCCGGTCCAACCCAGCTAATACGCACCCACTAATCCATGCAACACACGGTCAAGCCACACAACAGCTTGATCCGATTCTTACTCCACGCACACACGTTCAGCACTAACACAGCTGAAGCTCGTCTAACGGCCACGCGACTCGGCCATTTTGATCCCTGCATGCAGCTGACTCCTACTAACAAATACTTGGCTAATTCACGTGCATGCAAGTACTAAACTAGCCACTGAACCGCACTCTCTCTATCACTAGTGCTGTACTCTCTTGCCAGTCTGCTCCTCTGCCATTGCTACATGCACTTAATTAACCCAGCAACTAAACACATGACATGATGCAATCAAAGATAAAGATGAGACTAAATATGTATGCAACAAGGTTAACTCCAACAGAAGTTTGCACGAATGGCCAACAATTGCACCACACGTAAACATGACACAATTTCACGACCGATATCCTCCAATGCAAATGTAGCATCATCCTCACCTCCGGCACCATCCTCACCTCCGGCACCATCCTCATCTCCGGCACCATCCTCACCTCCGGCACCATCCTCACCTCCGGCACCATCCTGATCAGCAGTGTTAAGAAACCATCCATCAAACTTGAGTTTGGTTCCATAAATGTTCCAATCGCACACTTCACTCATCGGCTGATTGTTGTCACCCTCAAGCGAGGGGAAAAAAAGAGATATTAGCAAATAGGATATGTCACTATAGAATGTAATCAATCGCCACACAATTGGGACTGGCAATAGGCATATCTATAGTACAAACAACAATATGGCGAAGATTTACCACCATTACCTGTTTTACTTCTACATTCCACAAACAGTGAACAGCAACAAAATCAATCACGCCAGCAGCAACGTATTGTAGAACAGGCTGCCCCCCACCCTGGGAAAAAAAAGATGAGGTGAGCATATGGAACAAGGCCTTTTTATTTTCAAGATAATATCAGGTGCAACTCAAGTAGCATAACTCACCTGTGTGGATTGAAACCAGTTCATTATGATGTTAATTACAGTCAAGCTGACAGTGTATCGCAAACATGCGTAATTAAAGAAACTGTTCTTGCTACCTCTTGGCACAGCAATACAGAGGGCAAGTGCAACACATATACCTGGAACCAAAATGCAGAAATCCATATTATGTGCTATGATGCAGCAATTGCTCCAATATGCAGAATTGAATACAATAGTTAATCCAAGACGCAGTTCAAACTTCAAAATATAATTTGTTTTTGTTTGTGCATACTGTCTTGGACCCATGGGCCACAATTTATTTTTAAATCATACTGGCAACAGCAAAAGAGTGGCATGGATCCCATATAGAGCAACTGAGCAACTAAAACAGCCAAGCAAGCAGGATGCATCTGAAGAAGAATTGGAAACGTTCTAGTTTCAAATCTGCACTTCTCTCGAGTACTAATACTAAAGAATAAACAAAAGATAGAATGTCCTCTTAGACCAACAAGAATAAGAAAAAATGCTGATAAATACTATTTTGTCCTCTTAGACCAACAAGAGAAAGAGCTGCAATGATGCGAAAATTTTACTAAGGTCTCACTATAAATACAGGCGATTATGCCAAATGAAGTTGACACGCACAAGTCATAGTGAAGCTGATGTTACTTTTCATCAGGAAATATCTATTATCATTTTAAGTTTCAGAAGAACAATCCGCAAATGTAATTTGGCAGAAACAAAAGAACTTCTATTCTACTAACCAGATATTACAGTGTCACCAATGAAAAGCATGGAGGCAGCATCTGCGGGTGGGAACAGGAGCTGTGCATAACAATGCAGATCAGATTAGTTGAACTATTAAACTAAAAAGGAACCCACTGACAACGTTATCACCAAAGTTTCACTAACAAGATCTATGACATTTATTGGAGCATAAAAAAATTCGACCATAACTGAAGTGAACACCACCCAGAAAGTGCCCATAATTCTTAGAAATACACAAATAAATACAAACCTTGATACTGGAGGAAATTCCCAAAACATTGTTTGCTAAACAATGCTTCACAGCAGCACAGCACATGCAAAGGAAAAATTGAGGGATTGAAGCCACAGCCCATGACTTGATGAAGTACACTGAAACTGATGAAATCAGATCTGCATGAACTTAAACCATATTAAAAATATTGGTAAACGTAGGCAGCTGGCATCAAACTAGTGTAAGGATGAACCCTTCATGTCTTTGTCCTGCTGAGCTAAGATAAATCCAAAGACACCACCATAACATGAATAGTAATCAAAATCTAGTAATATGCTAATATCTCAACTTAACAAGGAAAATCAGTCCACAACAACAAAGTATGGTTTCAGTTTCATGCCACTTAACTGTCCACAATGAATAGTAATATCGAAGGAAAGAAGTCAACAAGAAACTATTATTTCGATGCCACGTAACTGTTGATAAAATATTGAAATCTGATTTAGCATTGATACTTGATATGCTACTTGTAGTGCAAACTTTTAGAATTACTATGCCATTCCACAATGAAAAAATAATAATCATCAATGCTAAAAGGTCATTATGGAGTGCACGAGGTCAATCTAGGTCACCACGTTTTTGTTCCAGCTATAGTATCCTGAAGATAAAATCTGGTCTAGAATAATACACAGATGCATCATAATAACAAGCTCCGCAGAAAATGAGTAGGAACATACTGTGGATACGTGGAGCATCAAAAGGAAGCATACCATGCATTTTGGATATCATCATCTCCTGCACAATAATAATATAAAAAATAAATAAATTTCATTTAATAGAAACTCGATGATGCGTCGGGACGCCGACGTCGAGTTTCCCTGCTCGAGGTACCGATGAGGACCGGAGGGCAGCGCCGTTCGGCAGTACCCGGGAGGGTCGCGCCGTGGGCAGTCAATTGGAGGACGAAACAGCAGAGAAACAAAAAAAGGGCGAGGGGAAGCACTTACCAGACGGCGACGAGCCCGACGCCGGAAGCTGCGGGCGGGGGGGCAGAGAGGAAAACGAACCCTAGGGAGAGACGGGAACAATATCTATCGTCTGACTTTTATATCCCACAACTAGGGCCCTGCTTGTTTCACTGGAAAATAGCCCAAAACCGAAACTTTAGTCGGTTGGCAGTTTTTTTTCCGGGTCCGGCTGGATTTCGACCCATATTCGCCGGTAAATCACGCGGACCTCCGTGCACTCAGAAAAACTGAACCGCTCGTAAAAAGAGATCTCGGCGCGCGGCGACTCTGCTCCTCACTAGGCCGGCCAAGTCGCCGGTCCCTGCCTCCCTCCGTCGGCCGCTCCGGCGACGGGAGGGGGTGGGAACCCGGGAGTGACTGCTCCGGCCGGTAGTTTGGGTTAGCTAATTGTTTTCTTGGGGCTGTTCTATGGAGGAGACTGCGCCGCGTCGGAATAATTTGCCTCTGTTTTTTTCTCCATCCCAACGTCGCTCCAATCGGTGACGTCGGAAGGCAGGTGGCCTGGTCTTCTCGCCGATCTTTGGATTTGGTGAGATTCGTGTCTGTTGGCTGGCGTTCGGCGCTCTCGCGGGTGGCGGTTGCGTTGGCTGCTGCAGTTATGTGTGGTGTTTTGCAGTTGGGTATGAGGATGACGGCAGGCGTTGGGATCTAGTGACCACGGGAAAGATCCCCGGCCGACATGCCACAAAGTCTCGGGCTCGTCCTCTGCGACGACCCGGTTCATCGGCTCAAAAAGCATCTTTGAATGTGATAGTGCTCTCCCAGATCTAGGTGTGGCGGTTGTTCGCATCTTTTTCTAACGTTACGATGGTGATGGTGGAGGAAGATGGACGATGTTTCGGCGAGACACAGGTTTCTCCAAGGGTGAATTTGTAGTTTTACTTCTTGTGAGTTTCCTTGTGCAAAATTGCTTGACACAAATATTTGTCTTGTGTGGTGACCATACGTGTAATTTCTGTAAACAGATTGTCTAATGAAATATATGGTTACATAAAAAAACTGCTGTAAGATAACCGGAGCGGCAGGGATCCCAAGCGGGGAGGGAGCGGTGCGTCCGCGTGGCCGCACGGTTCGGCGTCGCCCGCGGTGATGTGGTAAGCCGACAAGCTCCCGTCTGTCTCTGTCCATCTGCTCTGAAAAACTCTGTTCCATCTCTTGCCCAAGCTAGACAATATGACAGTAACAAGTTCTTCATTTTACTTCCTTTAACTCCATGGCCAGTAGTGTTTAGCTATTACAATCTTTTTAAGAGTAGTAATTCTGAATTGATAGAACGGATTACGACCAATTAATGAAAATGTTGTAGCCTGACAAAGCTACTTCTTATAAAACTGAGGAAATTGCAAATAATCACCATAATTCGGACTAGGGTTTTAAAAAACCACCATGTTGCATTTTTCTTTTTTTGCAAATACCACAATATCTACCGTAACACTTTCGAAAAAGCACTGATCGGTCCGTTGACGCTCGCTAATTGGGTTTCTGACCGGCGGGTCCCAGTTTCAGTCCTACGTGGCAGCCGTTAAAGGTAAAAGGGACTTACTTTTAGACGTTCTAAACTTTAGGATGCTCTCTCTCCCAGTTTGCCTAGCACGCATCTCAGCGCCGATGCCGCTCCGCCCTCCTTACTTCCCGGCATCTCACAGTCACGTGCAAGCTCTGCCATGGCGGGCGGGCGAATCCTCCATGGCCGGCCCCATGGTGGCCGCGCACGGCGGGAGCTGCACCCCGTCAAGCCGCCACCCCACTTGTCGCGCGCGGATGGGCCACCGGAGCTCCACCGCGTCTGGCCGCAGTCGCGTAGGGTGGCCGCCGTTAGCGCTCAGTTTGGGCGCGTTCCCCCTGCGCTGCCATCTAGATGTTGGGGA
Organism: Lolium rigidum; assembly: GCF_022539505.1. Classification (NCBI taxonomy): domain Eukaryota; kingdom Viridiplantae; phylum Streptophyta; class Magnoliopsida; order Poales; family Poaceae; genus Lolium; species Lolium rigidum. The sequence goes on along the minus strand of NC_061510.1, from coordinate 27,982,615 downwards.
GGGGGGACCGCGGTCTAGGGGAAGTGGAAGTAGCCGGCTGCGAGCTCTGGAGGAGGCGCATGGGGCTAGGGAGATTGCCGCCGCCGAGCTCTGGAGGAGGCGCACAGAGCTAGGGAGGCGGCCGGCGGCGCTCGCCCGTCGGTTCAGAAGAGAACATAGAGATAGGTGAGAGATAGAGGGAGCTGACATGTGGGTCCCATGGAGATTTAGAAAAGCCCTCCCCCCCCCCAGAATTTTACGAAAAAATCCAGCATCTATAATAACAAGTCTAAAGTATGTCTCCCTTACCGTTTGGTACTGCCACGTCACTCTGACATTGGGCCCCACCAGTCAGAAACATGCTTAGCGAGCGTCAACTGACCAATCAGTGCTTTTTCGAAAGTGTTACGGTAGATATTGTGGTATTTGCAAAAAAACAGGTAACATGGTGGTTTTTTTAAACCCTAGCCTAAATTATGGTGGTTATTTGCAATTTTCCCCATAAAATTGGCCGCTTGGGCACAGTTTGTAGCTGTTGGGCAATGATCCGTGCACCCATTGATCGTCCGGATGTCAATGTGGAATGATGGCGATGGGAATGGGGGTCTAGGTCTAAACCACTCAAAGAAAACATAAGATCACAACACTATAGCAATCTAATCACATGGGTTCATGCCCATTGGTCGCGTACTCCATGGACACATAGATTTTTCAACACATGTCGCTAACCAAGCTGCCAATGTGTAGGTTGCTGTTCTCAACCCAAACGTGCCGGCGATGTACGAGCTACACTTCGTCGTGGCAATGGCCGGCGCCGTCCTCTGCATGTTCAACACGCGGCACGACGCGGTCATGGTGTCCACCATTCTTAAACACTCCGGTGCCAAGGTGTTTGATGTGGGCATTACCTTTCGGGTAACCAACATTAGGCTACCTCCACCGGTCCAACCAGGGGCCCATAAAGATTGCCAAATATTCGAAGTGGGCCTACGCGTCGATGTCGAAGAAGAGGACTCATCCAAAGGAAGGAACTTGAAGAGCAAGGAAAGAAGACCACGAAACAAGGAAACTTTAGACTATGACTCTTTGTATCTTAGTCGAGTCCGGACAAATCTCTCGAGACCTAGCCTGCTAAATAAAGGCCAGGAGAGGATATGCCAGAACACAACTTACATGCATAGAACCATCGCCAGACATAGCCTAGAGCTTAGAACCCTAACTTCTCGGCGAAACCACCGTAGTCCTTCGGCTACCCCATTGTAACCTGATATACTTTCGATAATTAAGATCAGACAAGCAGGAAGTAAGGGTTCTACCTCATCGAGGGCCCCGAACCTGGGTAAATCTCTATCCCCGTTTGTTCGATCACCGATGTCTCGTGCTAGCCTGTAGGATTCCGTCAACCCTAAGCCCCTCATGGTGGGCATTGCCGGGGAGCACCCCCAACAATTGGCGCCGTCTGTGGGAACCCTGTCAGCACAAGGCATGTCAAGATAAAAATGCATCTGACACGGTCCGTTCATCATATCCTCAGGAGATACATATGGTCTCTGGAATCTTGGTCCATTATTTTGTCTGTTATTACGAGAATTGTCTCTATTGTCGCCTCGCTGCTCGCTACTTCTTTGATAATCATCTCGATTGTTTCCTCCAGTGTTTCCTCGAAATCCAGCCGATATCTGACCAAGAGCATCATAATTTGAAAACTGTCGCGAAAATCGTCGTCTATTTTGAAAGTTTCGACTGCGATCCTCCTCGGGCGACCTATGTCGCTTGTTGTGGACATCATCTTCTCCATCTGCCCATCTGTTCACTATTTCCATTAATGCTGATACTGTCCTTGGGTTGGTTCTCCCCAAGTCTTCGACGAAATCTCATCGTCGAATTCCTGCCACGAACGCATCTATTGCTCTCTCGTCAGATATGTTCTCTGCCGATTTTTTGATAATATTCCACCTCTGGATGTATTTCCTCATTGATTCATCATGCTTTTGCCTGCAAGCCCTCAACTCTTCTAATGATGCGGGTTTTTTTGCATGTGGATCGGAAATTTTTCACAAAAACGTCCTCAAAACTGTCCCAACTATCAATGGACCCCGGAGGTAACTTTTTTATCCATGATCGTGCGGCTCCACTCAAATGTACTTGCATGCTTTGCATAGCTGTTGCTCTGGTTCCACCTATCAGTTTCACCATCTCGAGGTAATCAACTAACCAATCCTCAGGATCTTATAGACCATCAAATTTCTTGAAATTGTCGGGTAACTTAAATCCTGACGGGACTCGAGTTTTCCGAACTCGTCTCGTAAAGCATGGAAGTCCACACATATCTTCTTCATCAACTTCTGGTGAATGCCGATGTTCCCTTCCGTCCTGTCGCGCTCTATCCACCCTAGCCTGAGTCGCTGTATCTCTGACCCCACTCGCTCTCGGGGGATCCTGCACTGCTACAATAGGTCGTGGACTATTTTGCCTTGCAGCTCCTTCGGGAGGTGTTGTTGCGAATGCTGCTCCCATGGCTCCACATCCTGCCATGGTCATGTTATACAACGCTTCTCTTGGATCTCCGGGAGGTGGCCTGGACGCTAGGATGACAGCTTGCGTTGCCATGTATCCAGCTTCCGGTGTTTTGGGGATGATATTCCCCCTCGTGTCGATTGACATAAAAGACATGTCGAGATTTTGAACTAAATTTTCTCTGTCTGCCTCAGGTATGTTTTGCAGCCGAGATCTTGCTCTGTTCCGAGCTTCTCTGTGACTATCTCCCGAAGTTCCTGAATGTCGGCTTAAATCCGCCCTTCGCCTGTTTGACGCGGAAGCCGCCTCCCTCCTTCTATTCATGGCAGCTGTCTGTTTTTCTAATTCTCTGCTAACACGAGCAAGTCTGTATTGGTAAGCTTGCAATTCTTCTGCAGTAGCAGCTGTGGTCATTGGTTCTGTACCATCCATAGCTCTTGCGGCTCTGTCCCACGCTTCTTGTGGGAGTTGAACCCTTAGACGCGGTGTAGGCCCAACATACTTAGTGCCTAAACCTCGCCTGAGATCAGCGGTGGGGTTTCCCGCATCGTCGAAAGCCTCTGATGTCTCCGGCTCTGATCGGCTTGCTTCTCCAATTGCATAGATCTGATGATATTTTGAACTTTGATATTTATCAGGATTGGTGACACCATCATATAGATTGGTGAAGACCTTTCCAATAGCAATAGATCTGTCGATGAAGTTGAAGCTGTCGATGTTGTCTGAGTCGCTGCTTATATCAGAGTCCGCAGACGACTCGAAGGACATGTCGCCGAAGATCTTGACGAGCTTTTCGCTTGCCATAGTGTTGATGAAGCGTGGCGGCGAAATCTCCCCTTTGCCTGACTCAATAGATGTCGTTGAGTCCGAAAAGTCAGAATCAACCGCTGATGATCCCGACGAGACCGGAATTTCGAGACGATACGATCCTTCCTTCTCGACACGGAAGCGGAACCTTCCGAATGTCATCTCCATGGGCTCCTCCAGATACGCATATGCATCAATACGGGAGGGCGGGTGAGGAACAAAATCGACTAGATCAGTTTTGATCCGTTTACCTCTATCCATCGCGTTGCTTGCTACAGACGAAGTCGACGATCTTGAACGTGCCATCGAGATCAGCTCCTTGTCACCTCTAATTCCTACGAACGGCGCCAATTGACAAGGGATTAACTTATCAATGCCTACGTATTGTAGACTAGGGTTTAGTTGGAAGTAGAGGGCAAGTAGATCTCGAAGGTTTCAGCCGAAAAGTACTCGACGATTAAGAAACTAGGGTTGTGTTGTCAATGGATTCGATCCTCTCTTTGTCCCTCGACTCCCCCTTATATAGGAGATGGAGCCGAGAGTACCGTGTTACCCAAGATTACAGATTTCGGGAGACTCTCTGAGTTCAACCCGTAGAATTACAAGTCTCTATCTTTCCTAATACATCTCTAACTTTCCTTAATACTATCTGGGCTCCCGAACTTCATATCCTTCGACCTGTGGGCCTTCAGTAAACCCCGGGTACCATATTTGGCAGGCCCATTGGGGATGCCTATGTCATCGGCTGCTCCAGTCACGTCGGCTATGTTCGTATTGGACTCGCCGATGCCATCATCACCAATTTTTTCAGGCTCGAGGTACTCGGTTCATTATGGATCCTTCGAGTTCTCTCCGCACAACGATGCACCGCGTCCAATCTCTTCGGGGTTGCGCAGTGATATGGACTCAATCTTTAGTGGCGTTCACTTCGTCGTTGACACCGGTGATTTTCTTCGACTTCCGGGATGAAACACGCCAGATTCGGGAAGGACTTCGACCCGAGCAATCGTTGTTCCATCGCCAGGCACAGGAGATTCTTCGTACTCGATCGTCAGTAGCAACGTCAGGCATCCAAAGAAATCTCGCTGACGTTGGAAGCAGGCAGGAGCGTCGAAAGAGGAGAAGGGACCTTCGTTACGAGGCGATCAACCAGGCCGCAAGTCACCCTCATCAGCAGGGTGAAAGATGCCGCCGCGTGCAGTTAACCAAAAGCCGTAGCCGAAACGATTACCTCTCTCGGGAACCTTACCTACCGGCATGCTTATGTCGACCCAAAGGATAACATCGAAAAAGCATCACATCTTCTCAAGGATTGCCGACAAGCCCTCGACATTCGAAGGCTGTGTGAGGAGTTAAGATCCAATGCGGAAGCAACGGTACACCCGATAAGGGAAAGGGCGGTTGATTATGTGCAGTCGCGATATTCACCAACCGATGATATCTATGTGCCGACCGAAGCTTATCCCGTTACTGACGATATCTATGTACCCGCTGAAGCCTACCCCGTCACTCGAGCGCATGTGAGCATGATTCATAAGACTGGTTTTTCAAAGAGAGAAGCCAAGAAATTTTCGTGGGAGATAAAGCTTGCAGAGGTAGCCATGGCGGATGTGCCCGAATTCATTGACTGGTGATGTCTACACACGCTTCTATTCATGTAGACATTGTTGGGCCTCCAAGAGCAGAGGGTTGTAGAACAGCAGCAAGTTTCCCTTAAGTGAATCACCCAAGGTTTATCGAACTCAGGGAGGTAGAGGTCAAAGATATCCCTCTCAAGCAACCCCTGCAATTACGATACAAGAAGTCTCTTGTGTCCCCAACACACCTAATACACTTGTCAGATGTATAGGTGCACTAGTTCGGCGAAGAGATAGTGAAATACAAGTGATATGAGTGAATATGAGTGGTAATAACAATCTGAATAAAATATGGCAGCGAGTAAACAAGCAAGAAAACAGTAAGTAAACGGAGATTCGATGTTTGGAAACAAGACCTAGGGATCATACTTTCACTAGTGGACACTCTCAACATTGCAATCATAATTGAATATAAATAAGCACTTCACTATGCTATTCTGAATTACTCTCTGGCAAGATAACGAACACTAATTCATCATGTAGGCAAACCTTAAAGATGTATTCCCAAGTACTAATAAACACCCCACGTTGTCACTGTGAGCATTCATAGGAGGTACTAACACACCACAATTTCATAGAGACATCCAACTCAAATCATAACCCAGTGAACAAGTATTCTGTAAAATATAGCCTAAGAGACCCACACGGTGCACTGATGTCTACGGGTGCTTCTATTCTTGTAGACAGTGTTGGGCCTCCAAGAGCAGAGGTTTGTAGAACAGCAGCAGTTTTCCCTTAAGTGGATCACCCAAGGTTTATCGAACTCAGGGAGGAAGAGGTCAAAGATATCCCTCTCAAGCAACCCTGCAACCACAAAGCAAGAAGTCTCTTGTGTCCCCAACACACCTAATAGGTGCACTAGTTCGGCGAAGAGATAGTGAAATACGGGTGGTATGAATAAATGCGAGCGAGTAGTAACGGCGCCAGAAAAGTGCTTGCTCGGCGTGCGGATGATGGTAGTAATATTGCAGGAAGTAAAGATGCAGTAAAACGATGAAACAAGCAACGATAGCAGTATTTAGGAACAAGGCCTAGGGATCATACTTTCACTAGTGGACACTCTCAACATTGATCACATAACAGAATAAATAGATAGATGCTAGACTCTACACCCTCTTGTTGGATGATGAACACCACTAACTGTGTAGGATTACACGAACCCTCAATGCCGGAGTTAACAAGCTCCACAATATTCAATGTTCATATTTAAATAACCTTAGAGTGCATAACGGATCAACATAACCAAACCAAGTACTAACATAGCATGCACACTCGTCACCTTCACACTACGAAAGGAGGAATAGATCACATCAATACTATCATAGCAATAGTTAACTTCATAATCTACAAGAGATCACAATCATAGCCCACACCAAGTACTACACGATGCACACACTGTCACCATTACACCGTGCAGGAGGAATAAACTACTTTAATAACATCACTAGAGTAGCACACAGATAAATTATGATACAAAACACATTGCAATCATAAAGAGATATAAATAAGCACTTCACTATGCCATTCAACAGTGAATAAGTATTCTGTGAAATATAGCCTAAGAGACCCACACGGTGCACACACTGTCACCTTTACACACGTGGGACAAGGAGTCTCCGGAGATCACATAAGTAAAACCCACTTGACTAGCACAATGACATCTAGATTACAAGCATCATCATATGAATCTCAATCATGTAAGGCAGCTCATGAGATTATTGTATTGAAGTACATAGGAGAGAGATTAACCACATAGCTACCGGTACAGCCCCGAGCCTCGATGGAGAACTACTCCCTCCTCATGGGAGACAGCAGCGTTGATGAAGATGGCGGTGGTGTCGATGGAGGAGCCTTCCGGGGGCACTTCCCCGTCCCGGCAGCGTGCCGGAACAGAGACTCCTGTCCCCCGGATCTTGGCTTCGCGATGGCGGCGGCTCTGGAAGGTTTTCTCTGGTTTTGTCGAACGTGGTAGGGTTTTCGCGACGGAGACCTTCAGTAGGCGGAAGGGCAGCCTCGGAGGGGGCCTGGTGGGCCCACACACTAGGGGGGCGCGGCCCCCCCCTCTGGCCGCGCCAGGGTGGCGTGTGGGGCCCCCGTGGCTTCCCTCCGGCGGCTCTCGGGTTTTACGGAAGCTTCGTCCAATTATAAGACTCGGGCGTTGATTTCGTCCAATTCCGAGAATATTTCCTTACTAGGATTTCTGAAACCAAAAACAGCAGAAAACAGGAACTGGCACTTCGGCATCTCGTCAATAGGTTAGTTCCGGAAAACGCATAAATATGACATATAATGTGTATAAAACATGTAGATATCATCAATAATGTGGCATGGAACATAAGAAATTATCGATACGTCGGAGACGTATCGGCATCCCCAAGCTTAGTTCTCGCTCGTCCCGAGCAGGTAAACAATAACAAAGATAATTTCGGAGTGACATGCCATCATAACCTTGATCATACTATTGTAAGCATATGTAATGAATGCAGCGATCAAAACAATGGTAATGACATGAGTAAACAACTCGAATCATAAAGCAAAGACTTTTCATGAATAGTACTTTCAAGACAAGCATCAATAAGTCTTGCATAAGAGTTAACTCATAAAGCAATAAATTCAAAGTAAAGACATTGAAGCAACATAAAGGAAGATTAAGTTTCAGCGGTTGCTTTCAACTTGTAACATGTATATCTCATGGATACTGTCAATGTAAAGTAATATAACAAGTGCAATATGCAAGTATGTAGGAATCAATGCACAGTTCACACAAGTGTTTGCTTCTTGAGGTGGAGAGAGATAGGTGAACTGACTCAACATAAAAGGTAAAAGAATGGTCCTTCGCAGAAGGAAGCATTGATTGCTATATTTGTGCTAGAGCTTTGGTTTTGAAAACAAGAAACAATTTTGTCAACGGTAGTAATAAAGCATATGTGTTATGTAAATTATATCTTACAAGTTGCAAGCCTCATGCATAGTATACTAATAGTGCCCGCACCTTGTCCTAATTAGCTCGGATTACCGGGATTATCATCGCAATACACATGTTTTAACCAAGTGTCACAAAGGGGTACCTTTATGCCGCCTGTACAAAGGTGTAAGGAGAAAGCTCGCATTTGGATTTCTCGCTTTTGATTATTCTCAACTTAGACATCCATACCGGGACAACATAGACAACAGATAATGGACTCCTCTTTAATGCATAAGCATGTAGCAACAATTAATGTTCTCATATGAGATTGAGGATATTTGTCCAAAACTGAAACTTCCACCATGATTCATGGCTTTAGTTAGCGGCCCAATGTTCTTCTCTAACATTATGCATGCTCTAACCATTAAATGAGTGGTAAATCTCCCTTACTTCAGACAAGACGGACATGCATAGAAACTCACATGATATTCAACAAAGAATAGTTGATGGCGTCCCCAGGAACATGGTTATCGCACAACAAGCAACTTATTAAGAAATAAGACACATAAGTACATATTCAATACCACAATAGTTTTTAAGCTATTTTGTCCCATGAGCTATATATTGCAAAGGTAAAGAATGGAAATTTTAAAGGTAGCACTCAAGCAATTTACTTTGGAATGGCGGAGAAATACCATGTAGTAGGTTGGTATGGTGGACACAAATGGCATAGTGGTTGGCTCAAGGATTTTGGATGCATGAGAAGTATTCCCTCTCGATACAAGGTTTAGGCTAGCAAGGTTTATTTGAAACAAACACAAGGATGAACCGGTGCAGCAAAACTCACATAAAAGACATATTGTAAACATTATAAGACTCTACACCGTCTTCCTTGTTGTTCAAACTCTTTACTAGAAATTATCTAGACCTTAGAGAGACCAATTATGCAAACCAAATTTTAGCAAGCTCTATGTATTTCTTCATTAATAGGTGCAAAGTATATGATGCAAGAGCTTAAACATGAGCACAACAATTGCCAAGTATCACATTATCCAAGACATTTTACCAAATACTACATGTAGCATTTCCCGTTTCCAACCATATAACAATTAACGAAGCAGTTTCAACCTTCGCCATGAACATTAAAAGCTAAGAACACATGTGTTCATATGAACCAGCGGAGCGTGTCTCTCTCCCACACAAGAATGTATTTATTCAGAGAATGAAAATAACAAAAATAAAAGCACACAGACGCTCCAAGTAAAGTACATAAGATGTGACCGAATAAAAATATAGTTTCAAGGGAGGAACCTGATAAATTTATCGATGAAGAAGGGGATGCCTTGGGCATCCCCAAGCTTATATGCTTGAGTCTTCTTGGAATATGCAGGGATGAACCACCGGGGCATCCCCAAGCTTAGAGCTTTCACTCTTCTTGATCACGTTGTATCATCCTCCTCTCTTGACCCTTGAAAACTTCCTTCACACCAAACTCGAAACAAACTCATTAGAGGGTTAGTGCATAATCAAAAATTCACATGTTCAGAGGTGACACAATCATTCTTAACATTTCTGGACATTGCACAAAGCTACTGGAAGGTAATGGAACAAAGAAATCCACCCAACACAGCGAAAGAAGCAATGCGAAATAAAAGGCAGAATCTGTCAAAACAGAACAGTCCGTAAATACGAATTTTATTGAGGCACCAGACTTGCTCAGATGAAAATGCCCAAATTGAATGAAAGTTGCGTACATATCTGAGGATCACTCACGTAAATTGGCATAATTTTCTGAGTTACCTACAGAGAATTAGGCCCAGATTCGTGACAGCAAGAAATCTGTTTCTGCGCAGTAATCCAAATCTAGTATGAACCTTTCTATCAAAGACTTAACTTGGCACAACAATGCAACAAAATTAAGATAAGGAGAGGTTGCTACAGTAGTAACAACTTCCAATACACAAATACAAAATAAAAGTACTGTAACAAAATAAACACATGGGTTATCTCCCAAGAAGTTCTTTCTTTATAGCCATTAAGATGGGCTCAGCAGTTTTAATGATGCACTCGCAAGAAATAGTACTTGAAGCAAAAGAGAGCATCGAGAGGCAAATTCAAAACAAATTTAAGTCTAACATGCTTCCTATGCATAGGAGTTTTGTAAATAAACAAGTTCATGAAGAAAAAAGTAACAAGCATAGGAAGATAGAACAAGTGTAGCTTCAAAAATTTCAGCACATAGAGAGGTGTTTTAGTAACATGAAAATTTCTACAACCATATTTTCCTCTCTCATAATAACTTTCAGTAGCAACATGAGCAAACTCAACAATATAACTATCACATAAAGCATTCTTATCATGAGTCTCATGCATAAAATTATTACTCTCCACATAAGCATAATCAATTTTATTAGTTGTAGTGGGAGCAAATTCAACAAAGTAGCTATCATTATTATTATTCTCATCAAGTGTAGGAGGCATAGTATAATCATAATAAAATTTATCCTCCATAGTAGGCGGCACCAAAAGACCACTATCATTATAATCATCATATATGGGAGGCAAAGTATCATCAAAGAAAATTTTCTCCTCAATGCTTGGGGGACTAAAAGATCATGAAAACCAGCTTCCCCAAGCTTAGAACTTTCTATATAATTATCAACAATGGTGTTCAAAGCGTTCATACTAATATTACTACCAGCATGCAAATAAGGTTCCATAGGTTTTTAAATTTTCGCATCAAACCATCCATGTCTTAAATCAGGAAATAGAATAAGAAGCTCATTGTTGTCCATTATGCCAAACTAGTGTAAACAAGAAACAAAAAGATGCAATTGCAGAATCTAAAGAAAATAGCTTCGAGCACACACACAACGGCAACAGAAAAGTACTTTACCTGGGACCGGAGTATGAGTGCCTTTTACCTTTCCTCCCCGGCAACGGCGCCAGAAAATATGCTTGATGTCTACGGGTGCTTCTATTCTTGTAGACAGTGTTGGGCCTCCAAGAGCAGAGGTTTGTAGAACAGCAGCAGTTTTCCCTTAAGTGGACCATCCAAGGTTTATCGAACTCAGGGAGGAAGAGGTCAAAGATATCCCTCTCAAGCAACCCTGCAACCACAAAGCAAGAAGTCTCTTGTGTCCCCAACACACCTAATAGGTGCACTAGTTCGGCGAAGAGATAGTGAAATACAGGTGGTATGAATAAATGCGAGCAGATAGTAACGGCGCCTGAAAAGTGCTTGCTGGCGTGCGGATGATGGTAGTAATATTGCAGGAAGTAAAGATGCGAAGAAACAAGTAAACAAGCAACGATAGCGGTATTTAGGAACAAGGCCTAGGGATCATACTTTCACTAGTGGACACTCTCAACATTGATCACATAACAGAATAAATAGATAGATGCTAGACTCTACACCCTCTTGTTGGATGATGAACACCACTAACCGTGTAGGATTACACGAACCCTCAATGCCGGAGTTAACAAGCTCCACAATATTCAATGTTCATATTTAAATAATCTTAGAGTGCATAACAGATCAACATAACCAAACCAAGTACTAACATAGCATGCACACTCGTCACCTTCACACTACGAAAGGAGGAATAGATCACATCAATACTATCATAGCAATAGTTAACTTCATAATCTACAAGAGATCACAATCATAGCCCACACCAAGTACTACACGATGCACACACCGTCACCATTACACCGTGCAGGAGGAATAAACTACTTTAATAACATCACTAGAGTAGCACACAGATAAATTGTGATACAAAACACATTGCAATCATAAAGAGATATAAATAAGCACTTCACTATGCCATTCAACAAGTGAATAAGTATTCCGTGAAATATAGCCTAAGAGACCCACACGGTGCACACACTCGTCACCTTTACACACGTGGGACAAGGAGTCTCCGGAGATCACATAAGTAAAACCCACTTGACTAGCACAATGACATCTAGATTACAAGCATCATCATATGAATCTCAATCATGTAAGGCAGCTCATGAGATTATTGTATTGAAGTACATAGGAGAGAGATTAACCACATAGCTACCGGTACAGCCCCGAGCCTCGATGGAGAACTACTCCCTCCTCATGGGAGACAAGCAGCGTTGATGAAGATGGCGGTGGTGTCGATGGAGAAGCCTTCCGGGGCACTTCCCCGTCCCGGCGGCATGCCGGAACGAGACTCCTGTCCCCCGCATCTTGGCTTCGCGATGGCGGCGGCTCCGGAAGGTTTTCTCTGGTTTCGTCGAACGTGGTAGGGTTTTCGCGACGGAGACCTTAAGTAGGCGGAAGGGCAGCCTCGGAGGGGGCCTGGTGGGCCCACACACTAGGGGGGCGCGGCCCCCCCTCTGGCCCGCCAGGGTGACGTGTGGGGCCCCCAGGGCTTCCCTCTGGCGGCTCTCGGGTGTTCTGGAAGCTTCGTCCAATTATAAGACTCTGGGCGTTGATTTCGTCCAATTCCGAGAATATTTCCTTACTAGGATTTCTGAAACCAAAAACAGCGAGAAAACGAGAACCGGCACTTCGGCATCTCGTCAATAGGTTAGTTCCGGAAAACGCATAAATATGACATATAATGTGTATAAAACATGTAGATATCATCAATAATGTGGCATGGAACATAAGAAATTATCGATACGTCGGAGACGTATCATGCACACACTGTCACCTTTACACACGTGGGACAAGGAGTCTCCGGAGATCACATAAGTAAAATCCACTTGAATAGCATAACGACATCTAGATTACAAAGCTCATCATATGGATCTCAATCATGCAAAGCAACTCATGAGATCATTGTATTGAAGTAATGGGAGAGAGATTAACCACATAGCTACCGGTACAGCCCTTAGCCTCGGGGAAGAACTACTCCCTCCTCATCATAGGAGACAGCAGCGTTGATGAAGATGGCGGTGGTGTCGATGGAGATGCCTTCCGGGGCACTTCCCCGTCCCGGCGGCGTGCCGGAACGAGAGACTTCGTCCCCCGAATCTTGGCTTCGCGATGGCGGCGGCTCTGGAACTTTTCTCGTATCGTGGCTTATTCGTCTAGGGTTTTCGCGACGGAGACCTTAAGTAGGCGGAAGGGCAGCCTCGGAGGGGCCCTGGTGGGGCCACACCATAGGGGGGCGCGCCCCACCCCTTGGCCGCGCCGCCCTGCATGTGGGGCCCCCGGCTCCTCTCTCGGCCCTTCTTCGGTGCTCTGGAACCTTCCGGGAAAAATAAGATGCCGGGCGTTGATTTCGTCCAATTCCGAGAATATTTCCTTACTAGGATTTCTGGAACCAAAAACAGCGAAAACAGGAACTGGCACTTCGGCATCTCGTCAATAGGTTAGTTCCGGAAAATGCATAATAATGACATAAAGTGTGTATAAAACATGTGAGTATCATCATAAAAGTAGCATGGAACATAAGAAATTAGGTTTGAGACGTATCAAGCATCCCCAAGCTTAGTTCCTACTCGCCCTCGAGTAGGTAAACGATAACAAAGATAATTTCTGAAGTGACATGCTATCATAATCTTGATCATACAATTGTAAAGCATATGAGATGAATGAAGTGATTCAAAGCAATGGTAAAGATAATGACTAAACAACTGAATCATATAGCAAAGACTTTTCATGAATAGTACTTTCAAGACAAGCATCAATAAGACTTGCATAGGAGTTAACTGATAAAGCAATAAATTCTTAGTAGAAAGTTTTGAAGCAACACAAAGGAAGATATAAGTTTCAGCGGTTGCTTTCAACTTCAACATATTTATCTCATGGATAATTGTCAACACAAAGTAATATAACAAGTGCAATAGGTAAACATGTAAGAATCAATGCACACAGTTCATACAAGTGTTTGCTTCTAAGATAGAAAGAAGTAGGTAAACTGACTCAACAATAAAGTAGAAGAAAGGCCCTTCGCAGAGGGAGGCATGGATTACTATATTTGTGCTAGAGCTTTTATTTTGAAAACATAGAAACAATTTTGTCAACGGTAGTAATAAAGCATATGTGTTATGTATAAGACATCCTATAAGTTGCAAGCCTCATGCATAGATTACCAATAGTGCCCGCACCTTGTCCTAATTAGCTTGGACTTACATGGATTATCATTGCATAACATATGTTTCAACCAAGTGTCACAAAGGGGTACCTCTATGCCGCCTGTACAAAGGTCTAAGGAGAAAGATCGCATTTGATTTCTCGTTTTTGATTATTCTCAACCTAGACATCCATACCGGGACAACATAGACAACAGATAATGGACTCCTCTTTAATGCATAAGCATTCAACAATAGATAATATTCTCATAAGAGATTGAGGATTGTTGTCCAAACTGAAACTTCCACCATGATTCATGGCTTTAGTTAGCGGCCCAATGTTCTTCTCTAACAATATGCATACTCAAACCATTTGATCATGATAAATCACCCTTACTTCGGACAAGACGAACATGCATAGCAACTCTCATGATATTCAACAAAGGTGTAATAGTTGATGGCATCCCCGTAAACATGGTTACCGCTCAACAAGCAACTTATAAGAAATAAGATACATAAGTAACATATTCAATACCACAATAGTTTTTAAGGCTATTTTCCCATGAGCTATATATTGCAAAGACAAAGAATAGAATTTTAAAGGTAGCACTCAAGTAAAGTACTTTGGAATGGCAGAGAAATACCATGTAGTAGGTAGGTATGGTGGACACAAATGGCATGGTTTTTGGCTCAAGGATTTGGATGCACGAGAAGAATTCCTCTCAATACAAGGCTTTGGCTAGCAAGGTTGTTTGAAGCAAACTCAAGTATAAAACGGTACAGCAAGACTCACATATGAACATATTGTAAGCATTATAAGACTCTACATCGTCTTCCTTGTTGTTCAAACACCTTAACTAGAAAATATCTAGACTCTAGAGAGACCAATCATGCAAACCAAATTTTAACAAGCTCTATGTAGTTCTTCATTAATAGGTGCAAAGCACATGATGCAAGAGCTTAAACATGATCTATATGAGCACAACAATTGCCAAGTATCAAATTATTCAAGACATTATACCAATTACCACATGCAGCATTTTCTGTTTCCAACCATAATAATGATGAACGAAGTAGTTCAACCTTCGCCATGAACATTAAAAGTAAAGCTAAGAACACAAGTGTTCATACTAACGAGCGGAGCGTGTCTCTATCCCACACAAGCATGAATTTATTCAGAGAATGAAAATAACAAAACGAAAATAAAAGCACACAGACGCTCCAAGTAAAGCACATAAGATGTGATGGAATAAAAATATAGTTTCACTAGAGGTGACCTGATAAGTTGTTGATGAAGAAGGGGATGCCTAGGGCATCCCCAAGCTTAGATGCTTGACTCTTCTTAAAATATGCAGGGATGAACCACGGGGGCATCCCCAAGCTTAGTCTTTTCACTCTTCTTGATCATATTATATCATCCTCCTCTCTTGACCCTTGAAAACTTCCTCCACACCAAACTCAAAACAAACTCATTAGAGGGTTAGTGCATAATCAAAAATTCACATATTCAGAGGTGACATAATCGTTCTTAACACTTCTGGACATTGCACAAAGCTACTGAAAGTTAATGGAACAAAGAAATCCATCAAACATAGCAAAACAGGCAATGCGAAATAAAAGGCAGAATCTGTCAATACAGAACAGTCCGTAAAGATGAATTTTCCAGAGGCACTTAACTTGCTCAGATGAAAATGCTCAAATTGAATGAAAGTTGCGTACATATATGAGGATCACACACGTAAATTGGCAGATGTTTCTGAGTTAGCTACAGAGAATCCTACTCAAATTCGTGACAGCAAGAAATCTGTTTCTGCGCAGCAATCCAAATCTAGTATCAACCTTACTATCAAAGACTTTACTTGGCACAACAATGCAATAAAATAAAGATAAGGAGAGGTTGCTACAGTAGTAATAACTTACAAGACACAACAAAACAGTAGCAAAATAAACACATGGGTTATCTCCCAAGAAGTGCTTTCTTTATAGCCATTAAGATGGGCTCAGTAATTTTAATGATGCTCGCACAAGAAATAAGAGTTGAAGCAAAAGAGAGCATCAAAAGCAAATAAGAAACACTTTTAAGTCTAACCCACTTCCTATGAAAAGGAATCTTGTAAATAAACAAGTCATGTAGGCATAATGCAACAAGCATAGAAAAGTAACACAAGCGCAACTTCAAGATTCTCAACATAAAGAGGGGAAACTTAACATTATAAAGATGCATATAACCATGTTTCCCTCTCTCATAATAACTTTCAGTAGCATCATGAACAAACTCAACAATATAACTTTCACATAAAGCATTCTTATTCACATGCATAAAAGTATCATTACTCTCCACATAAGCATAATCAATTTTATTAGTAATAGTGGGAGTAAAACTATCACAACCATCATTGTAATCATCATAAATTGCAGGCATGGTATAATCATAATAAACTTTATCCTCCATAGTAGGTGGCACCAAAATACCACTATCATTATAATCATCATAAATGGGAGGCAAAGTATCATCAAAGAAAATTTTCTCCTCAAAACTTGGGGGACTAAAAATGTCACAACCAGCTTCCCCAAGCTTAAATTCTTCTATAGCATTAGCAATAATAGTATTCAAAGAGTTCATGCTAATAACATTGCTACAACTATTTTGCAAACAAAGTTCCATAGGTTTTTTAATTCTCTCTTCAAACACATCATGTCCTAATTCAATATAAAGTTCATAAAGTTCTCTAATTTTTTTGTTGTTTTCCATTAAGCCTAACTAGTGAAAATAAAAACAAGAAACAAAAAGATATAATTGCAGGATCTAAAGGAAATAGCTTCGAGCACTCACACACCGGCAACAGTGCTAGGAAATAGTTTAGTAGTCGGAGGATGTGAATACCTTTTACCTTACCTCCCCGGCAACGGCGCCAGAAAATAGCTTGATGTCTACACACGCTTCTATTCCTGTAGACAGTGTTGGGCCTCCAAGAGCAGAGGGTTGTAGAACAGCAGCAAGTTTCCCTTAAGTGAATCACCCAAGGTTTATCGAACTCAGGGAGGTAGAGGTCAAAGATATCCCTCGCAAGCAACCCTGCAATTATGATACAAGAAGTCTCTTGTGTCCCCAACACACCTAATACACTTGTCAGATGTATAGGTGCACTAGTTCGGCGAAGAGATAGTGAAATACAAGTGATATGGGTGAATATGAGTGGTAATAACAATCTGAATAAAATATGGCAGCGAGTAAACATGCAACAAAACAGTAAGTAAACGGAGATTCGATGTTTGGAAATAAGGCCTAGGGATCATACTTTCACTAGTGGACAATCTCAACATTGCAATCATAATTGAATATAAATAAGCACTTCACTATGCTATTCTGAATTACTCTCTGGCAAGATAACGAACACTAATTCATCATGTAGGCAAACCTTAAAGATGTATTCTCAAGTACTAATAAACACCCCACGCTGTCACTGTGAGCATTCATAGGAGGTACTAACACACCACAATTTCATAGAGACATCCAACTCAAATCATAACCCAGTGAACAAGTATTCTGTGAAATATAGCCTAAGAGACCCACACGGTGCACACACTCGTCACCTTTACACACGTGGGACAAGGAGTCTCCGGAGATCACATAAGTAAAATCCACTTGAATAGCATAACGACATCTAGATTACAAAGCTCATCATATGGATCTCAATCATGCAAAGCAACTCATGAGATCATTGTATTGAAGTACATGGGAGAGAGATTAACCACATAGCTACCGGTACAGCTCTTAGCCTCGGGGAAGAACTACTCCCTCCTCATCATAGGAGACAGCAGCGTTGATGAAGATGGCGGTGGTGTCGATGGAGATGCCTTCCGGGGGCACTTCCCCGTCCCGGCGGCGTGCCGGAACAGAGACTTATGTCCCCCGAATCTTGGCTTCGCGATGGCGGCGGCTCTGGAACTTTTCTCGTATCGTGGCTTATTCGTCTAGGGTTTTCACGACGGAGACCTTAAGTAGGCGGAAGGGCAGCCTCGGAGGAGCCCTGGTGGGGCCACACCATAGGGGGGCACGCCCCACCCCTTGGCCGCGCCGCCCTGGCGTGTGGGGCCCCCCTGGCTCCTCTCCTGGCCCTTCTTCGGTGCTCTGGAACCTTCCGGGAAAAATAAGATGCTGGACGTTGATTTCGTCCAATTCCGAGAATATTTCCTTACTAGGATTTCTGGAACCAAAAACAGCAGAAAATAGGACCGGCACTTCGGCATCTCGTCAATAGGTTAGTTCCGGAAAATGCATAATAATGACATAAAGTGTGTATAAAACATGTGAGTATCATCATAAAAGTAGCATGGAACATAAGAAATTATAGATACGTTTGAGACGTATCAGCTGGTCAGATCAAAGAATTATGTTCGGCAAAACAGATCATCTGACAGCTGTGCCGAGGCCAGGGCACGCTGCCTTGATACTCGAAGCGTAGTTGGGGGATACAACATGAGCAAAGTGTTTATGGATGGAGGAAGCGGCCTGAACCTCCTGTTTGCCAGTACGATGAAAGCGATAGGCTTAACGACTGAGATGTTGCTGGAGTCTAATACCGGTTTCCACGGAATCATCCCAACCTGACCTGCATATCCTCTTGGCAAGATTTCGCTGGACGTTGTGTTCGGTACACCCAGCAACTTCAGGAAGGAAAGACTCGAGTTCGAAGTAGTAGATTGGGAATCACAGTACCATGCTATGCTCGGTCGACCAACGTTTGCCAATTTTATGGCAGTTCCTCATTACGCGTACTTAAAACTTAAGATGCCAGGTAACAATGGGACGCCAATAAGTGTTCACGGAAGTTTTCTCGTTCCGATAACTACGATAAAGATTTCCAGAAGATCGCTTCCAAATTCGGAGTCAAGGAAGAGCTTAATGCACTGGATGCACTCACTGATCATACACAGCCTCCTGCCGATAATCGGAATACAAAATCCGACGAGTTTGATGCTGCCAAAGAAGCAAAGAAGCATCAAGTACATCCCTCTGACCCGAAGAAGACGATCAACGCATCGGCAGATCTTGCTATCGCATAGGAAGGCGCGCTCATCCAGTTCCTCCGTGAGCGCTGGGAAATATTTCCATGGAAGCCATCCGACATGCCAGGTATTCCCAGGGAACTCGCTGAGCACGCCCTCAATGTTGACCCTAAAGCCAAGCTTGTCCAGCAGACAATTCGTCGTTTTTCAGAACCTAAAAGAAAAGCCATTGGAGGAGAAGTTAATTGACTCCGCGAAGCCGGGTTTATTCGGGAACTTAAGGAGGCCAAATGGGTAGCCAACCCAGTCATGGTGCCGAAGAAGGATACGACAGCTCTTCGTATGTGCATCGACTTCACAAGCCTCAACAAGCATTTCCCGGAGGATCATTTCCCATTGCCTCGCATAGACCAGATAGTTGATTCTACAGCGGGCTGCGATCGTCTCTCCTTTCTGGACGCTTACTCAGGATACAATCAAATCAAGCTCAAAGAAGAGGACCAGGAGTTAACAACGTTTATTACACCACATGGTATCTATTGTTACAACGTTATGACTTTCGGATTAAAAAACGCGGGTGCAACCTATCAACGATGTATGCAAGCTTGTCAAGGGGAGCAGATTGGCCGAAATATCGAGGTTTATATCGACGATATCGTCGTCAAGACCCGAAACGCCGCCACATTGATCGACGATTTACGTGAAATTTTCGACAACCTTGACCGCTACAAGATAAAGTTGAACCCGAAGAAATGCTTTTTCGGAGTACCAAGAGGCCAAGTACTCGTGTACTTTATTTCAGCAAGAGGCATAGAGGCAAATCCTTTGTAGATCAAGGTTGTCCCCGATATGGAACCACCCAGGAGCCTACAGCAGGTGCAGCAGCTAGCGGGATGCGTAGCAGCTCTCAGTAGATTCATCGCTAAGCTAGGAGAAAAGGTGTTACCCTTCTATCAGCTAATGAAGAAATCGGAGAAGTTTGAATGGACTACAGAAGCACAAGAAGCTTTTGACAATCTGAAGAAAGTTCTATTGACTTCGCCGGTTCTCGTGACTCCGCGTGATAAGGAGCCGATGCTACTTTATATCGCTGCAACCAGTCAAGTTGTCAGCACTATGCTCACAGTTGAGCGCTCGGAGGCAGGAAAAGTTCACGGCGTGCAGGGCCCCGTATACTACCTCAGCGAAGTACTCACACCAGCAAAACAGCGGTACCCTCACCACCAAGAGCTGTCATATGCGGTATGGAGAACAGCACGGAAGCTACAACACTACTTCGCTGAACACCCGATAATTATTGTCACTGAAGCTCGATTGAAAAACATACTCACCAATCCAGATGCCACAGGCAGAGTATCTCAGTGGGCTATCGAGTTAGCACCATATGACATTTCTTACGTCAATCGAACATCCATCAAGTCTCAGATGCTTCCTGATTTCTTTGTTGACTGGATTCAGTCGCAAATTACGGTCGCACCCGATATGTCAGGTTCGTGGACAATGTACTTTGACGGTTCAAAGCGAAGCACGGGCGCGGGAGCTGGAGTAGTGTTGTTTTCTCCGCAAGGTGACAAAATGAGATACGTGATGAGGATGAACTTCGCGTTACCGAAAACAATGAGGCATAATACGAAGCGTTACTACACGGCATGCGTATGGCTAAAGCTTGCGGCGCTATTAGACTGGATATTTACGGAGATTCAAACCTTGTGGTCCAACAGTCGATGAATTTATGCGATGCTATCAGTGATAATATGATTTCTTATTGAAAATTGTATCAATCGGAAGCAAAGTTTGAAGGTTTTGAGTTAAAACATATCGGCATGGCCAGTAACGAAGAATCAGGTGCCTTGGCGAACATTGGTTCCACATGCTCCGCGATCCCCGACGAAGTTTTCTATGAAGTAATCAACCAGAGATCTATCAAGGTCAAAACATCGGCACCTCCGGGAGAGTCGATCATTGACTCGGAGGTTGCGCCCAGGGCGCTGCCGATAACATTATTACTGGACCTGAGGAACAAGTTCTTCTTCTCGAGCCCTTATGGACTAGGCATCTCGCGTATTTACTTCGGCAGGAGTTACCGGATGACCCGGTTGAAGCAAGGCGTACTGTACGTCGCTCCAAATCATTCACCATAGTAGCTGGTTGACTTTATAAACGAAGTATTTATGGCATCTTCCAATGGTGCATCGCCATCAACGATGGAAATACTCTGTTGCGGGAGATACATGAAGGCACATGTGGGCATCATGCAAGCAGTCGAGAACTTGTGGCCAAAGCTTTTAGAGCTGGGTTTTATTGGCCAACAGCAGCATCCGATGCAAGAGATCTAGTTCGAAAGTGCGGCCCTTGCCAGCGTTTCGCACCAAAACCGCAGGCACCTGCTACGGACCTTACGACAATACCTTTGGCGTGGACCTTTGCCCAGTGGGGACTTGACCAAGTTGGACCAATGCCGAAATCTTCCGGAGGTCATACTTATCTGTTGGTCGCAGTCGACAAGTTTACCAAGTGGATAGAGGCCATACCAGTAACCAACCAAGCAGCTACAATAGCTGTTAAATTCTTCAAGGGGATCATATGCCGCTTCGGTGTACCTCACAGCATCATCACCATCACTGATAATGGAACTAACTTTGCATCCAAAGAATTTTGTGAAGACAATGGCATCAGGCTCAGTTTTGCTTCGATTTCGCACCCTCAAACTAATGGTCAGGTGGAAATGATCAATGGTCTAATATGTGATGGCATCAAGAAACGTCTCACAAGAGCTGATGGCGCCTGGGTTGAGGAATTACCATCAGTACTTTGGAGCCTGCGGACCACTCCAAACA
The DNA here is from genome assembly GCF_022539505.1 of Lolium rigidum. Taxonomy (NCBI): domain Eukaryota; kingdom Viridiplantae; phylum Streptophyta; class Magnoliopsida; order Poales; family Poaceae; genus Lolium; species Lolium rigidum. The sequence continues at coordinate 27,960,869 of NC_061510.1, read as the reverse complement.
GATCGACACAGTACACTCCTTTATTCCTTGTGTATGGAGCCGAAGCCATTCTACCTGCCGATGTTTGCTTCGAAGCACCACAGGTCGTTGCATATAATGAAAAAGCCTCTAATCAAGCATTACAAGATGATGTTGATCTTGTTGATGAAGCTCGATATATCGCTCTACCAAGAACAACAGTATATCAGCAGGCGATACGAAACTACCACAGTCGAAGGGTGCGTACTTGAAGCTTCGATGTAGCTGACTTAGTACTACGCTTAAAGAAGAAGGGACATCTGAAGCTTGAATCTCCATGGGAAGGGACATACTTCATTACTGAATTCATCCCAGGAAGAGCCTATCGCATCAAGGATACTGCAACATGACAAGACATAGGCAATCCATGGAACGTTGCACAATTGCGACGCTTCTATGCTTAGGCCTAGACTTTTCTTCCATTCTCTTATTTTACAATTAAGCTTCGTAGCCAAGTCATCGAAATAATGTATGCCTCAGTTGCGCATTATAAATAAAATCTCTTGGTTCAATCCATACAATTATTATCTTACTCGAACAAATGTTCGGGAGCTCTTCATAATTGTTGCCTACCACCACTCCCATCGGGAGCTCTCGTTATCAATAAAGTGCAGATTACCCGACAACACTCAGGGGCTACAGAATATAATATAGATTCCGTCAAAAGCCTTAGGGAAAATACGAGCGCTGCTGTTGACGCGAATCTTTATGCAGAAAAAACGATTTCACCAAAGCCTCACGGAATATGCGAGTGCTGCAATTGGTGGAAGCAATAAAACATATGGAAGGCCCACGCCGGTGCACTGGGTTACGAAGCCAACTAAATGCATGTTTTCCACATTTACTCGGGGCTGTCGCTATTACATACAAACTTACGAACGACCCAACAGATGCGTTTGCGATTACTATGGGGTGGTCGAACGAGTTAACTGACTTGATCCCTCAGTTGCCTTCGACAAACAAAAACTTCGACTGAGCTTACGGTCCATCGAATCGACGTGATGTTATAAAATAATATCAAACAAAAAAAACTTCGACTGGGCTTACGGTCGGTCCATCGAATCGGCATGATGTTATAAAAGAACATCAAACAAAAACTTCGACTGGGCCTACGGTCCATCGAATCTACTTGATGTTACAAAAGAACATCAAGCAAAAAAAATCGACTGGGCTTACGGTCCATCGATTCGGCATGATGTTATGAATACATCGACAACATGGAACATCATCATACAAGATCTTGTTCAAGTAGAAGTATTATTCATTTACAGTAATTAAAAGCACACTATGTGCAAGGAAAATCAGAAACTTCTATAAGGTTCCTGGATCCGCTTGATTCTTCAAAACTCTTTCAGTACCTGCCTCCATCCTAGAAATAATAGTATGGGCAGGATGTCTAGCTATGGGGTAGTGCTGATCAAGTTCTTTATTAGCATTGGTTATGAACTCCAAATCCAAGGTTGGATGGCAAGCTAATACAGAAGCCAATGCTAGTTCTGCTCCTGCGAGAAGTTCCTTGCGTATCAAGGATTGAATTCTTGCAGGATTCTTGAATCGAGTTAACAGAACTGATAAACTTTCGGGAGCTGGGTCAAGAGGAAACATGGTCTTCCATAACATGGTCAGATTAGCATGATACTTCTCAAAGTAATAATGTACCTTTTCCACTCGAATTCAAACTTCGATATAGCCACATCTTTCACGCGGTCTGACCATAATGAGGACTTCGGGTGTGATATATCTGTCATCGCTGCAATCTTCTCATGAATTCTTCTATTTTCCTCCGACTAGAGGGCGAATATTGCTTACAACTCAGGCTTTCGGTAGCTACACGAAGGCGATCCAGAGCATGTTGTTCAACTGCCGTGGAAAGTTTGCTCTTCTTCTTCACTACCGCAGCCATGGCGTGGAGCCCAGTTATATCTTTGTTCAATTGGGAGATTTGACTATGAAGACGGCGCACTAGCTCGGATTCATCAACAGCTGCAACAGAAGGACCTTCGGTACGAAAAGAAGTCAAAGGAATCTGCAGCAGGTTGTTGAAAGTACACATGTTCAGAAAATTGGCAAGAAAAAAACATTCAAATTCAAGAAACTCCCATCGGGAGCCACCAAAAGCTTCGCCAATCAAGAGGTTATGATAAAAGTTAAGACCTGACAACAAAGCCGACTTAATTCTTTACAGAACTAAAGATGAGTTAAACATGTTCAGGTTACAACTAAGAACAAATCAGTAGAATCAAGTTTGGGCTGATGAGCTTGGCGCAGCCTCGGATGCAACCTTCTTCTTTTCACCATCAACCAATTTGAGGAGCCAACAAATCAGTAGAATCAAGTTTGGGCTGATGAGCTTGGCGCAGCCTCGAATGCAACCTTCTTCTTTTCACCATCAACCAATTTGAGGAGCCGATTTACGCATACTTGAGCAGGTTGCTTGAAAAGGCCAAGATCGATGGAGTGACCATTTGCATCCACTGATAGCACTTTGGATAGCCGTTCCAGGTCTATATCAAGCCCATGCCCCATCAAAAGCTGAAAAGTGAGGACTGCTCCATAGAGGCGACAGCGGCGCTCCAGTACCTCAATGGCATTAAAGGAGTCGACGTAGAAAGTGTCTGCTAGCTCCCCAAGAGTCTTGTTATGATCTAGCTTCGGGAACATCAACGAAAAAAGCTTCGACAACGCTCCTCTGGCCTTCGTCAGGAGTCCTTGAATCTGTTCGCTGGACTCGGCAGCAAAAGTAAGGGCATCCAACATTGAGTCCATCCTAAGCTTGTTGGTACGATCGATGGGCATGTCGGCAGTATCTCGAAGTTATTGAGAAAAATAAGTCATCATATTAATTATGTTGAAGGAAGAAGAGAAGCAAAGCGAATAAATCTTACTCAGCAAGCTTTCGATAGACTCGCGAAGGGCGCCTTCCTTTTTGTCTGCCTCGACATAAGCTTTAAGCTTTGATTCTTGCTCCCCCTTCATCTTCTTTTTCAAAGTCTTTAGCTCCTCCTTCAGACTCATATTTTCACTTTGAGCATCGGCTGCTAGCCTTTTTTCCTGTTGCAATTGATCGGACGAAGACTTGGCAGCGTCACTAAGTTGAGCATTTTCTGCCTCCAACCGAACAAATTGACTCGCGAAATCCACAACGGTATCAATTGCGGCATGGATCGGCTACAATAAGAGAATTAAGGGATCATATCAGGCACATCGTAAATCAACATGTAAATCAATATTCGACTTCAAAACAACAAAGTATTGGCTTGGGGACTCCTAAGATAAGATTATTAAAAAAAGGGAAGAACTCACATGAGCATTCGACGGATGGGGAATAGAAGCACTTGCTGAAGGAGCTACCAATGAAGCTTTGACTTTGGCCACAGTTTTTCTTGGCAGAGGAGGGACAACAGGACCACTTTCAGTGATTAATGGTATTGATTCCTTCGATGACTCTGCTTTGTCAAAAATCACTTTAGCCCTCTTCGAAAGAGGAACTTCGTCGTCATCATCAGAATTGTTCAAAAATGTATGGATCCTTATGAATGGAAAGTTATCAGAAAAAAGTAGAAGGAATCGTCAGGAGAAAGGATCTCACGAAATTGACATCAAGTCATCCTCTTCTGCGAAGAATCCTGATGGTCTTTTTGTGACCAGAGGAGCCGAAGCTTCTCGGGTAGGCGCAGGAGAAGGAGTTACATCAGCATCATCGTCATTTCGCCCGCTAGGACTCGACTCCGTTGTTGTCATCAGATCCTTGTTAATCTTCCTGCGACGATGAGAGGCGAGGAGAGCATCATCTTCAGGGGTTTTACCGTCCGAGGCATCGCTATCTTCAAGAGCATTGTGGTTATCTTTAGTTTCTCCGGAGGCATCATCATCCTCGGGAGTTGCTCCACTTTCGAGTCGGAGGATGGCAGCGGGCAAGTGTAGAAGGTCGTTGAAGATAAGAGAAAAGCAATTAACATCAAAAATGAAGAATAACATTGGCTATAAAATAGTTACAATAATTACCTCGGAAGGAAGGTGCTTGAGGTCGAAAGGAGTGCGAGCCGAAGTCATGGCTATGAAATCCTTCTAATTAAAGCAAGTCAGACATCTCACTTCGTCCCGAAGGTCATCTTCTGAGAGATCATTTGAACTGATCCTCGTTTTGTCCTTGGCACCAAAGATATACATCCAGAGCCCGTGAGCTCTCGACATCACAGGCTGCACTCGACGCTTCAGGAACAATGCGACTACCTCTGACCTCCTGCACTTTTCAGATCTAGGATCTTTTCATATAGTTGGTCGGCTACTTTGCCCTCCTCAGCTGTCAGAGCATTTTGCCAGGACTTCTTTGGCGCAGCTTCGAGAACATCTTCGAATGGAGGCAGATTGGAACGATGGCCTGACGCCGAGATGTCCCGAAGGTAGAACCACTTATGTCGTCAGCTTTGGACAGACTCCCTCATCGGAAAGTTGAAGTAGTTGACTTCCTTTCTGACAATGAAGCTGATGCCACCGACCATAGGAGGACCATCGTTTCCATTGTGGCGTTTGACATAAAATATTTTCCTCCACGGGCCCCACTGAGGGTCAATGCCGAGGTAGGCCTCGCACACAGTGATAAAGATGGAGAGGTGAAGGATGGAATTTTGGGTCAGCTGCCAGAGCTGGATCCCGTACGAGAAAAGGAGGCAACGAAGGAACTCGTGGGCTGGAAGGGAAAGCCGACGTTGCAAGAAAGCATGGAACATAATAGTAAAGCCTCTCGGGGGCTTTGGGCGAGAAACGGAACCTGGGTGAATCAAATCTGATTCGGCGGAAGGGATGAGCCCCAACGACCTCATCTTGTTCTTGTCACGCTTGGAGATGGGGGATGATGTCCAATCCAGAATGGGCTTAGGTGCGCTTGCAGTAGCGCCGGAGCTGGTGTTTCCTATCTTCTTGCCCATGGTCACTTGAGAGCTCTTGAGCGCGGAGGCGATGGGGAGAAGAGAACGGAGGAAGAAGATGAGCGGTATGGGAGGCATAAAAAGTTAAAACTAAGGCGCTCCCTTATTTATAACAAGAATAAGCTGAAAATCGTGGCCGTTAGCTTTGCATCATGGGAAGGTCGACGGAAATCCAGTCATACACATGTCATGAAGGGAGAGAAACCGCGCCCCATTACCCCCACTACGCGCGGAAATCAAGGAGATGCCTCGGTCAATGCGCAAGAACTAGTCATTTCCTAACTGACTCCGCTGGAATAGGGTGGGCCCATCAGGTCATGTTCTGTCAATTGGACCGCCGCAGAAGCCACGTCATTGGTGATGTCATCACAAGTATCGACTCCTCATTTTCTGGAGCATCCGAAAGAATTCGTAACATTGAGTTGCTCGACTTGAGTCCACACACGGTTGCAAGTATCCGTACCTAGACTCGGTGGCTACTCCCATCGGGAGCGCTGGACGCGCTCCCGATAAGAATCATGAGAATGAAGGAAAACAAACCTAAAGATCTGACAAAGTCCAGGGTCGAGTCCGGGGACTCGATCTTGAGTAGAGCAACGTTGTTTTGGCATCGACAGTTAACTGGGCACGTTGTATCGAGTAAAACTGGGCATGTTGCTCCTATCTCTTACGTACTATCAAATCTGCATCCGATGATTTATGAAACCCGATATTAAAATATATATCGGATGATGAAGGCAATTCAGAAAACACCGGCATCATAATCTTCGAGTAGAACAACTTGAGTCTATGCACACTTGGAAGCATCTGTCCCTAGACTCGGGGGCTACTCCCATCGGGAGCGCTAGATGCACACCCGATATCAAGAAAATTTAACTCCACGATGGATAGGAAGATTCAATTATTTTCGACTGCAAGAAAATATTGATGAGAAAAGCATTGGCAACAAAGATCTACGAGTAGTACAACTTGAGTCTACGCACGGTTGAAAACATCCTTCCCTAGACTCGGGGGCTACTCCCATCGGGAGCGCTGGACGCTCACCCGATAGAAATGATTCTGGAGCAGCAAAGGACATGAAGATTCATTCTTTCTTTCGACATGTAAAGATGTTCGGATGAAGACAATTATAGTCCCTGCCCGAAGCTTCACTTCGGCCAGTAGCTCGGGGGCTACTGATGTGGGTATAACCAACATTAGGCTACCTCCACCGGCCCAACCAGGGGCCCATGAAGATTGTCGAATATCCGAAGTGGGCCTACGCTTCGACGTCGAAGAAGAGGACTCATCTGAAGGAAGGAACTTGAAGATCAAGGAAAGAAGACGACGAAACAAGGGAACTTTAGACTATGACTCTTTGTATCTTAGTCGAGTCCGGATAGATCTCTCGAGACCTGGCCTGCTATATAAAGGCCAGGAGAGGATCTGCCGGAACACAACCTGCACGCATAGAACCATCGCCAGACATAGCCTAGAGCTTAGAACCCTAGCCTCTCGGTGAAACAACCGTAGTCCTTCAGCTATCCCATTGTAACCCGATATACTTTCGATAATCAAGATCAGACAAGCAGGAAGTAAGGGTTTTACCTCATCGAGGGCCCCGAACCTGGGTAAATCTCTCTCCACGTTTGTTCGATCACCGATGTCTCGTGCTAGCCTGCATGATTCCATCAACCCTAAACCCCTCATGGTGGGCATTGCCGGGGAGCACCCCCGACAGTGTTCCTGGTCGAATCAAGCCTCCTCGACGTCGGGAGAGGCGCCCTGAAACGCCTAGCTGATCAGCCCGACGCGGCCAACCCTCCGGTCCTCGTAACCATCTCGGACGACACCGACTCCGGCGGCACGGACTACGAGGGTCTCATCAAGGATGCCCCGTCGCAGTTCGACATCCGGTGGCCGGATAACGAGCTAGACCCAATCACGCTCAACTACACATCAGACACGACGTCGCGGCCCAAGGGCGTGGTGTACAACCACAGTGGCGCGTACCTCAACACCGTCGGCACGGTGCTCACCTATGACATCACGCCCATGCTGACGTACCTGTGGATGGTGCCCATGTTCCACTGCAACTGCTAGCACCTGCCGTGGGGCGTCGCATTGCGCAGGGCGGCACCAACGTCTGCCTGCGCCACTTCACCACCAAGGTCATCTTCGACAGCATCGCACGGCAGGGTTCACGCACATGGGCGGCGCGCCGACGGTGCTCAACATGATCATCAACGCGCCGGCCGGGGACCGGAGGCCGCTGCCGGGGACGGTGCGCGTCATGACGGGCGGCGCGGTGCCGCCGCCGCGCGTCCTGTTCGGGATGGAGGAGCTCGGCTTCGCGGTGTACCAGGACTATGGCCTCACCGAGACGTACGGCGCGGCCACTGTCTGCACGCGGACACCGGAGTGGGACGCGCGGATGCCGGAGTGGGACGCGCTGCCGCCGGAGCAGCGTGTGCGGCTCAAGGCGCAGCAGGGGTTCCACCACATGGCGATGCAGGACGTGGAGGTCAAGGACCCGGCCACCATGGGGAGCGTGCTGCTCGATGGGAAGACGGTGGGCGAGGTGATGTTCCGGGGCAACACCGTCATGAGCGGGTACTATAAGGACATCGACGCGACCAAGGAATCCATGGCCGGCGGATGGCTGCGCACGGGCGACCTTGGCGTGCGGCACCCGGACGGGTACATCCAGCTCAAGGACAGGGCCAAGGACATCATCATATCGGGCGGCGAGAACATCAGCTCCATCGAGGTGGAGTCGGTGGTCTTCAGCCACCCGGCGGTGCTGGAGGCGGCGGTCGTGGCGAGGCCCGACGACCACTGGGGTGAGACGCCGTGCGCGTTCGTTGAGCTCAAGGATGGCGCCACTGCCACGGAAGCAGAGATCATAGGGTTCTGCTGGGAGAAGCTGCCACATTTCATGGCACCCAAGACGGTGGTGTTCGAGGCTCGGCCCAAGACTTCGACGGGGAAGACGTAGAAGTTCGTGCTCCGGGAGAAGGACCGGACAATGGGCAGCCTGACCAAGACCACCGGAAACAGCAAGCTGTAACATTTGTTCGTCTGAATGAAATGGAAGTTGGAACAATTGGTGTGTGGATACACAATGCATTTTCAGAGACTGCGATGTTGCTGTAAGATAAGATCTACCATGTCATGTGGTTACACAATGCATTTTCAGAGACTGTGATGTTGCTGTAAGATAAGATCTACCATGTCACTTGGAAATTCTTTCGGCTTTGCACCAGCAGATTTTATCCCTAGCCAGCAACAAAACATCGAGAAAACATCTTCATCTAATGTTGGATACTAGAGAATTAATTTTGTAATAGTTGGAGCCCGCCCATTTCGCCTCGAGCACGCGTCTCTGATCACTATCTTGATATTCTCTGCTACACCATCAAGACTTCTTATGTATTGGTTTTTTCTCTAGATGACCCATGGTTCCATCTATATACAGTCTTAAAATTTCGCCGGATCATCAGGAATACGTCATCTGGAACAAGCATAATTTCTAGTTTTCCAAATCATACAACAAACTACAGCTCCCTCGCAGAGCACCAGTTTATGTTGAGTCCTAGGAAAATAGTTGATCCAATTCCCGGGAAGGTCCTCGACACTTTCAGGTAGTCTAGTCAGACCAGAAGCACCTAAGATCACATGCCACACAAATTTTGCCAGGAGAAAACTTAAGTTTCATTCTGACCAAAGAAGTGACATCCCTCATCTTTGGTTACTTGTCACCAACACATAGTCCTTCTAAATCTAATATAGCCTCAACCATCTTCCTTCACTTTCTCTATTGTGTCTAATTTGGAGAAAGTTGCATTGTATAGTCTAGGGACCTGCGAGGCCAATGGTGGTCCATTAACCCAGGTGTCCTCCCAAAATAAAAAAATTCCACCATCACGTGCCACCCTCTTGGCAAATTGTTAGAGTATATGATTAAGCCCCATAAGAATTCATCAGAAACTGAGAGCAACTTGCTCCACATGTAGCATTGAGAGAACTTGTTTGCTAAGATACTTCTTAGACAATAATTCTTGCCATGCGTTCTGTAGTGTCCACAACCATTTACACAACATGATCTTATTCATAGAGATGTTAGATCCAACACTCCAATCCGCTGGCAAGCACACAATTTGTCATTTTACCAAATGATATTTTTCTACCATCCAATTCATTTTTTCGATAAAGGGAATATATTAATATCAAAAGATACCAATTACACCCAGCCACTACAACAACGCCCCACCCTAGTGGCAGAACGCCAAAAAAGAGTAAAGAAAACTAAGAAATAAAAGTCTCACTACAGCATTCCAGACCTAGCAACGGCAATACAACCACCACCATGACAACACCTAAAATACAGACACTTCAAAAGCGACGCCTTCAAGAAGAAATCAGTGCACCAGCGCCGTCGTCGCCCGACCAAAGGTTTTAGGTTTTCACCCTGAAGATAGTCCCCACTCTCAAAATGCCAGACACAACAAGTTAAGGCCAGACCTTGGGTTTTCACCCTGAAAGGTAAGACTCCGAACTTCACATGTGTTGCTGCCCCCACTTTCATACCGCTGCTGCGAAGTTCGGAACACAACGCAAGCCCCTCAACGGTGCAAAGACTTGAACCTCCATTAGCTAATCCTCCAATCCAGCCTTCATGATATTTTTTCTTCTTCTGACTTCACCATGGATCAGATGTCTGTCACTTGATGTCAACACAGAAAAGAGCTCCGCGCAGCTCCCTCCAGAAACAAACGGTCGGAAAAAAAAAGCATGGGTGCGAATACCACCGATCCAGCAAACTCCAGGCAATAGAAGCACCGTTACATTCGATGGTGGCGCCTTCCTGAACTGAACACTCCGGCCAGATCGTGCAGGGCAAGCCTCCGGCAATTCTTCATCTTCGCCCAAGAGAGACCCTAGGACTGCCGCCTTTATTTAGGTTTGGCCCCCACGCCACCGACCATCCCAGGCTGGCCAAGGTCGCCGCCGAAGCCACCAAGCGGAAATCGCGTAGTCCGAAGACACCGCTCACGCCTGCCCCCCCTCCCATGCCGACCGACCACCACGACTGCCGCATCCACGCAGCACGCCGGAGCCGAAGCTCCACGCGCCGCCAACGTGCCCCGACGTCGCGACCCGCACAGGCCCGCAAAGGCCCAGATTGGGCCCTGCTGCCATGGACGGCTACAACCACCGAGAACACGTCGGCGTTGCAGCCGCATCCACCTGTTGTCTGCCTGCGCCACCAATCCCCGCCGCGCCGTTGGAAACCACCGCCACCGCCCAGGCTGATGTCCCACACGACCGCCGCCGCCAGGCCGATGGCACGGGAGAAGCCCCGCCCCCGTCGTCGGTGGCGCGAGCTTTACTCGTCCACGTCCTGCGATGGAGGCGGAGGGGAGAGAGAGGGCGGGGGCCGACCCCGGCGGCGGCTAGGGTTGAGCCTCCGGTGCCGCCCGAGCGGAGGCGACCAAGATATACTTGTATGGAACACCATCCAATTCATGCCTGACTATCATTTTCCTTTGTGAATACATCTTCTTAATTACACTGTTGGAAACCTCAAGAAAATATAGCATATAGAGGGGAATGCTATTCAAGCAAGCATTTACCAAGATCATTTGTCCCTAAGAAAAACGAGCATATTACCTTTCGAGAACGTGAGTCTTTCCCCCCATTCTCTTCAGATTGATTCCATTGAGGTTTTTGTAGTCCTTCTTCCGAGCGATAACAAGTTCACATGTCTTATTCTTTTGAAGGGCCACCATATCCTCCAACATCACATCGCTAGCTTCATTCCATTTAGGATCTTGCTTTGCTGCTCTCCAGTCAGTTGGGATTACCACATACCTCCTGCAGCAGCACGCTCCCTCTTCCGGCCACTAGCTCCATGGCGCGCGTGTCCTGTGGCACCTTGTGGTGCAGCAAGTCCACGTACTTGACCACCTTCGTGTCCGACATGGCCATCCACCCCGACAGCGGCTAGTTTACATCCTCGGGGATTGGTGGCACCGCACACCCCATGGTATGCCAGGGAAGATATACGGCCCCAGCTCGAAGTCCCCATTACTCAACATTTTTCCTGATCAAAATAAGATTTCCAAATTGATCATATATAGTGTTTGTTGGAACAATCTGATGAATTTTTAGGAATCTGGGGAACATAGGACGTACCCTTGGATGGTGGTGATGCGACTGTTAAGAATCTTCAACCAAACGTCCAGAATGTTGCACGACAAATCGATAGGGAATACTGGTAGTAGCCAGTCAATGCTCAATAACGTTGTCTGCTGGCCACATGCAGAGCACGGCCGTGTGTGGACTTGGAAATCGCTTGGTTAGTGTGGGGCTGTGGCGCCAAAAGATGTCTCCGTCATAAGACGTGCAGTCATGTGCCTCCATCTTTGTCTTCTTGTTTTTTTTATCTCGATGTTGACAATGCACTCTGATTTCTGGCTGACTTGACATGAAAGGAACAAGTAGTACATTGAATGATAATTTTGCATTGACCATGGAACACACATTCAGTAGGCAGTACTGGTAATATAACAACTTTGGAACCATCCTATCTTGATAGGATTTGCACTTGTGTGTGCCTTTCCGTTTGGAACTTGTAGTATGACACAATTTGCAGTACTTGTTTGTGTGTGTGTGTGTGTTCATGGACAAGTCTAGGGTAAATTGCGCAAAAGGACATACAAATCCCCATAAAATCTTAATTATGCACTAAGCCAAGCGTACTCATCTATCTGGTGCCACCTCAGCGACGAAAAGGCCAGCCTGACAGAGTTGATCTGGTCTCTCTGGCCTTTAAAATATGGTCTTTGCCTCTCGTTGACCAAAAGGTGCCAGTTCATTTGAAATGACGGGGAAAGAATGATCAGCTGTCGTCTACTTTGTGACGTTTTGGCAAGTTGTCATGGTGAGGAACAAACCAGGCGGGTGAGCTATATATTCCAGAGATCTTCGAGAGTCTCGAGGCAGCCTATCTATTTGATATGCAAATGGAAACCAGGCAGCCAGCATCAAGCGACAACGGCCAAACTGATTAGATCGCCATGGACGTCGAGCTCGCGTCGTTGGACGCTCAGCCGCCACCTGAAGGTACCCTCCCAGATGTGCAGAAGGAGATCAAAAGCGACGAGCTGATGCTGGACCTGAGCAAGTACATCCTACTGCTGGCAACGCTGGTGGCGACGATGACATACGCCGCGGGGTTCAGCCCCCCGGGCGGCGTGTGGCAGGAAACGGACGTTGCAGCAGGCCACCTCGCCGGTGACTCCATCATCCAGGCAACCAGCTACCACCGGTACCTGGCGTTCTACTACTGCAACGCGACTGCCTTCGCGTTGTCTCTGGTGGTCATCGTCATCATCTTGTTCGTTACCCTCCTGCACGAGCAGAGTGGGAGCCAGACTGTCGGCATCCACCAGCTGCAGACAGTCATGGTGGTGGACTTGCTGAGCGTCATGGGGGCCTACGCCGCCGGGACCTGCCGGGACAGGACCACCACCATCTACTCCTTGGTGCTGGTAGGCGCTGCCGTCGCTTGGCTCGTCATACAGATGGTGTGGTCCTCCGTTTGGTCAGGTAAGCAATTCTACTCCACGAACGGTGCTGCCAATGATAAACGGCTCCGAAAGGTCCTGATGCTGCTCGCGACGTTCGCGATCAGCGTCACGTACATGGCTGGGATGAGCACCCCGGGTGGCTTCTGGGATGCCGGGAGCGGCCACCGCCCTGGCGACGCGATCCTCAAGGAAGACCATGGCAAGCGGCTGACGGTGTTCCTGTGCTTCAACGCAGCGGCGTTCATCGCGTCGCTGCTCATCATCGTTGTGCTTCTGGATAGGAAGCCTCGTCTGAACAAGGCCTATGGGCTCATCACCGTCGCCATTATTAGCCTTGCCGTCGCCTACATCGCTGGCAGCTGCAGGGAGATCGACACCACCGTCTACGTCTCCAGCCTGGTTGGCGCCATCCTGATATTCATGATATTCCTCCAAGTAGCAGTTGCTCAAGGTTGGATCGAAGGGGTAAAGAAAATTTGCTTCTGGAACAGAATCGAAAAATTCTATGATTCCGTGTCACGAAGGTTGCGGAAAGCACAAACAGGAACTCAACTCCCGGGGAGTAACAATGGAAGGTAACTGCAGCAGCACATACCTTGTTCTTCATCTTCTGCACTAAATTCCCCATTGCAATTGACCTCTGTTCCTCTGCAATAACCAGGAACACAGCGGAGAAGGCTAGCTCCCTTGTTCTATTGCTCGCCACTCTTGCAGCAACCATCACATATCAGGCGGGGCTGAACCCGCCAGGTGGAGTTTGGCCAGACAATGAGGACGGTCACGTGGCTGGCGACCCGATCCTGCTAACGACGAACGCTAGGCGGTTCAAGGCCTTCTTCTACTGCAACTCCATCGCCTTCGTGGCGTCCTTGGTCGCCATCATCTTGGTCCAGAACAAGCTTCTGCTCGAGACCCACGTGCTGGAGGCAGCCATGATATTGGACTTGTTTGGCCTTATCGGTGCTTATGCTGCCGGGAGCTGCCGGGACGTAAGCACCTCCATTTATGCAATGGCCTTGGCGGGTGCCGTCCTGGTCTATGTGGTGATCCATGTCGTCTTCTTCACGTTGCACCACACGGATACCATAACCGACCGGGAAATCGAGTTGGTGGAGAAGAGGCGCAAGCGGCTGCTCCTTTTTGCCGTCTTGGCCGCGACCATCACTTACCAAGCCAGGTTGACCCCTCCGGGCGGCTTCCGGCTCCAGGATGATGTGTCCAGCGGCCACTATGCAGGTGACCCAGTCCTCTTATACAACTTCCCCCACCGCTACACGGCCTTCTTTTACTGCAACTCGGTGAGCTTCATGCTGTCCATCGCCCTCATCATACTGCTCGTGAACCCGCATCTGTACAGGCCAGCCATAAGGAGCTATGCGCTCGCTGTTTGCACGGCAGCGGGCATGTTTAGTCTGATGGGGGCCTATGCTGCCGGAAGCACACAACACCTGAGAACATCCATCTACATCTTCGTGTTGGTGGCCGTGGTCCTCTTTGTCATAGCTGTACTCCTGTATACTGGTAACAGAATTGGTAATACAGACAGTCAACCAAAGCCATATAATGACAACAGAGTAGGGAAACAAAGGCATGCCAAGCGAAAATACCTGATGCTTCTAGGAATCCTTGTGGCGAGCGCCACCTACCAGGCTGGTCTGAGTCCACCTGGGGGAGCTTGGCAGAGCGACAGTGACTGGTACAGCGCAGGCAACCCTATCATGCATGACAACAGGAGACCCCGGTACCTTGCTCTCTTCTACAGTAACTCCACCTCCTTCGTGGCATCCATTGTTGTCATAGTGCTGCTCCTGCCGCAGTGGAGGAACAATAAGGACTGGTCGCTCAAGGTGATGAACACCACAATTTTCCTGGATTTGTTTGCCCTCCTAGGGGCATATGCAGCCGGCTCCAGCAGGGGGTGGAAGACGTCAATGTATGTTGTCGCGCTGATCGGTGCCGTGCTGGCCTTCGTTGCAATCCATATAGCGCTGGCATTGTCATGCCAACATCAGCATGAGAGTCAGGGCAGTCCAGGAGATACTCCTCAGTCACATGAGCCGGCGAACGGAGGGAATTAGGCATAGTTAGCTGCAATGCCACCACTTTAATTATCAGTCTGATCTGCGGCTCTGTTCATATGAGAGTAGTGGGTGTGATTCCTCTACAGTCTATGTTACCCAAAATCCAACACAATTCCTCTATTTGTACATCTATTTATCTAGATCTGTAGTTTACTCGATGTAAATGGATTACTCTAAATCTGTAATGCTAGTATGTTGGAGCATATTGGTACAAAATATTTTTTTTGCCTAGTGCATATTTATAATATGGTGTAAAATTGAAATAAGTGGATGTGGTAGGTTCACATGGCAAGACATTGTTTTAGAACAAATTAATTGAAGATTAGGAGCACTCTTTGTCATTGTTCACACAAAAAAAGGATAGCTTGCAGAAATATACCAATACAACTTGACAAACAAGAATATAAACATCTAGCATATCCACGGTCAATTGACCCCTACATTAGAAATTCAAAATACCGCTTTCATAGTGCTTTCGAAGATTCCTACTTTGTCCCCTACAACATTTTTTTTTGTAGTTTCTACCTTAGGCTATAAACTATAATGACTTGATTAAGTACTTCTGTTTGCAGTTTGCAACGTTATCTTTAAGGACTGCGACACTTGAAATATCTCTAGTACTTCAATTTTTAAATCTTGGAACTGGCATGTCAAATCAGGTCATACCTTCATAGATCTGCCTGTTTTTAGTTGACCTAGTTTCAGCCTTATCTTCATGCAAGAGATGATCATCCGAAATTGTCCTGGTGCCATCACATGCAACCTATTAAATATCAAGAAGTCTTAACTCCCACCAAACTAGAACATAGACACGAAGAAACTGTACTCTTTTACATACCAGTTTTCATGAACTTGATGATTAAAGACTAAATCCAGATTCATCCTATGACTCAACTTTCTACAATTGTGGTTCTCAACATGTCTTGTATGTGTTTCTCTAGATATGTTTGATCAGCACACAGATAACTGCCATATATATTTTCTTTCTTTCTCACAGATAACGTTACCCATTTCCTTTTAGAAGCAATATAGACTGGGTTACATACATTATTTCGGTAGCACAAATATGTAAATGCAGATTTCATTTATGTATCCTGATGAACCCAAGTTGCATTATTAAACAACAGAATCGGAGGTACTAATTGGATAAATACCAGCTCCTCCTTTATTTATTTTGTGCCCAATATTGTCCCTTGCCATAACAAATGACGATTGATGAGGACTTTCAACTAATTTAGTTTGCTGGAATTTTCTTGGCAAGTGTTTAAGAACTCCCATCAACTAACTAGAGATGAGGAAAGCTAAGGCGACATGTGATGTTTTGTCTGCTTTAGATTTGAATCGAATGCAAGAACTGTATGTGTATTAACATACGGTGTTTCTCCTTCACATGTATTATCCATGTGGCTCTGTGCAGATGTGTATTAAAAATTGTGTGCTTTGTATAACTGAGGAAAGAAGTACCTTCTAGCTTCAGCATTGCTAGCTACTGTGTAAGATTACGAACATCTAGTCAGACATAAAATTTACTGACGGCCAAGCTGTGAATTCGAGCTTCTTCATTGGTCTCCGTGAAATGCACTTTATGGCTTTCTGTGGTGATTGCAAGCATTCTGCTCGCTGGCAGCACTACCAGTTACAAGTTCTATTGCATACTGTCTATGTGTGTAACTGTGTATGTGTTAGAGCTAGTAGGCCCGTGTATGTCGAACTATATGTAGAGCACTGAAGGAAGAGAAATTTATATGTAGGCACCTCCATATAGGTATGTGACAGCCACTCCACGAAGCCACCCAAGATAGCTGGCGGTTTTCCTGCTGATCACACCCAAGACAACAGCCCATACCATGGCGAGCGGGAGAAAAGGCAGTCCATGAGCAAATGGCACATGGACTCTGACACTTGGTGGCATAGCAAGGTGAGCGAGTAGCACCGCAGACCTTATCGACACAGGAGAAGTAGCACGACTATTAAAATTATTACCTGCCGACTTTAGTTTCTTGGTACCTCTGTCCCAGCTGACAGATATTTAACTGAAGTTTATGTTCAGCCAGTGCAGGACACACCCGAAATGCACTTGTTCAAGCAATGCCAAAATTGGACAGTACACTAGCAGAATCCAAGTAGCATCAGAAACCGGTATCCCAAGAACATACCTGTAATCCCAAGAAATATGTAAATGCAGAGTTCATTTCTATATCCTGATGAACCCAAGTTGCATTATTAAACTACAGAATTGGAGATACTAATGGGACAAAGGCCAGCTCCTCCTTCATTACGGCAAAGGAAATTCAACCATATGCAAGTTGCATTATTTTGTGCTCGATATTGTCCCTTGCCATAACAAATGATGATTGATGAGGACCTTCAACTAATTTAGTTTGCTGGAAATTTCTTGGCAAGTATTTAAGAGCATCCATCAACTAACTAGTGATGAGGAAAGCCAAGAGCACATACCATGGCGAGCGGGAGAAAAGGCAGTCCATGAGCAAATGGCACATGAACTCTGACACTCGGTGGCATAGCAGGTGAGCGAGTAGCACCGCAGACCTTATCGACACAGGAGAAGTAGCATGACTATTACAATTACTACCTGCCAGCTTTAGTTTCTTGGTACCTCTGTACCGGCTCACAGATATTTAACTGAAGTTTATGTTCAGCCAATGCAGGTCACACCCGAAATGCGCTTGTTCAAGCAATGCCAAAATTGGATAGTACACTAGCAGAATCCAAGTAGCATTAGAAACCGGTATCTCAAGAGCATACCTGGAATCAGAGTTGTGTAGGCATGTCACTTTTTTGAATTCAGTGACGCGACCCTGCAGAGCAGTTCGTTCGCACACGAACTGGAAGTGAGCCCGTTGGGGCATTCCGCCGATCAGGCGGTAGGCATCCGCCTCCTGCGCGGGTATTTGATGAGATAGAGCAGTCCGCCGTCCAGCACTCCAGCGCGATGACTCGGAAAGGAGTGTGCTGATCTAGGAGGAGCCGACCCATGTCGAGGGAGCTCCATGGCGGCGAGCGCACGACCGGAGGCGAGGAAACCGGCGAGCGGAAAACAGAGGATTCCCTTCTCCGACGGCCTTCCCACGATTCACGTTTCCTCGTCGCATTGCATATGGCGATGGATAGGACCTGAGCGCCCCTCACACCCTGGTGGCTTTAGGGCCAGGCCCATGTAGAGAGGTTTAGTTTCCTGTCCGGGTTAATTTTCGCCTGTTCTTTCTGGTTTTTTGGCTGTCCGCCAGGTTTTCTAACTAATCGGTTTTTTAAAAAAAAACGGAACTTTTATATTTTTAGATCTGAATATTTTAAAATTTAATTTTTTTAGAATCTGAACAAATTTGAACATTTTTCATCATTAAACATTTTTTTAATAAGTTTTAAATTTGAATATGTGAAAAATAAACCATTTTTACAATTGAATATTTTTGAAATTGAACATTTTTTAAAAACAAACATTTTTAGAAAAAAGTTGAAAACCATTCAGAAACCATAAAAACTGAAAGAGTGCAAAAACAAGACATAAAACCAAAAAAGTGGGTGAAAACCATACACAACAATCTATGGACTACACCCATGCCCGCGGGGGTGTGCAGCATGCGCTATACACTACCTTCACCATGGATAGGGTCCTACCGCAAACCTTCACATGAGCCGGCCAATAGATCGACATGCCAGCCGATGGACTTTCATAACAGAGTCGTTGGGTTTATTCGGATCAAACCTGACTTGCGGCCCAGTTGCCTGCTTATAAGAGCATCCATCGGGTGTGGTTCACGTTCATGCTTTCGCCTTGTTTGGTTCAAAGAAATGCCATAGGACTTTTTTAGAATTTTAATTCTTAGGAAATTTCCCTACGTTTTGACTCGTAGGATATGGATCCTTAAACATGCATAGGGATGTTTCCTATAGGATTGCACTGCACTATGTTTTGGAGGAAAAACTTCATCCACTCAAACCTCATGTTACAATTCCTTGCTTTTCATGTTAGTTAAACGCTACTTGAAGAAATTTTCCGTAGGTTCCAACTCTTGTAAATTTAAAATGGACACTACATTCTAATCCTGCGGTTTTTTTCCCATTTTCGTGTTCTAAGAATCCTACGAATCAAACATGTCATCATTAGAATGGTTTCTCTTTGTTCCTCAGATTTTTTTTGCATATTCATCACATATGTATATAAATGGGAACAAAAGAAATGATCCAGTTTTTAGAGGCATCATCCCTATGGTCAATAGATATATCATCAGATTTAAAACTTTCATTTCCTTGACCACGTATAGAGCTAGACCTAGTCTAAAAGAAGGCACGCAGGCATGTCTAGACACTTTATGAATGTAATATGATGAATTTCAAACTCCATGTAAATATCCAAGATAGATAAAAACCTTAAGCTTTGGTATGCCACCACATCCCATCTACATCAACAATCTTTCAGTGTGCAAACTCTTTGACATTATTTGTTTAGCACCATAATTACTCGTAAAACTTTGAAGCATCCATAGTTTTTAATGTATGGTGGCAGGACCACCATCAATAAATTTGCTATAAAATAATTATCAAGAATGAGCAATGTCCTATTAAGAGATAAAAAAATCCAAAACCTGCATGAAAGTAAAATAGAAGGGATAAATAGATGCGGGTCGTCAAGGTATGGTCATCTTTTGCATCAATGTTTCGTGTAAATTTGATAGTATCATGCAAGCGCCATAAGGAGGAGCGGGAGAGGGAAAGAGTCGACTTCACGCCAAGGATCGAGTGCCGCCATGCCACCTTGGTAGCAGCGCGTTAGTGGCGAAGGCACACCTCGACGAGGCCAGCCCCTTCGACCACGCCGGGATGGACGACGACGAGGAGTAGACGCTCCGTCGTAGGGTGCGGGATGGCGAGTAGATACAACCGTCATAGTTTAGGTTAAAATATTTGTGTAATAAAAGTTGAATTTGGCCAAATGTAATGAGAATTGCTAATTTTAATTAGTGAGTCACTTACTTACGGTGCCGGTGGCGTCCATGGTATGTCCGGGCAGCCGCATTTCCAACCATAATTTAGTTAGTAAATGTGTTGCTCCATGCCGCCGCGTCAGTATGGGTCATCTTTTCTATGTTCATGCTGGCCGAAACGGACAACCACGCTCCGTTTACGTTGGACAACTGGAGATGGCCTACTGTCTAAACCTAGCGAGCATGTTATCCTAACAATAATAACTTTGTTTTGTGTTGAGCTCACCTCTTTGGACAAGGAAAAAAGAGAAGCATGCACGCAGTTGAGGCATATTCAAAATCTGCGTGTACCGTGGAGACTCCAACCCGCGCAAAATAATGAAGTCCAAAACTGATGATGTACAGTCAGAAAAAGAAAACTGCGCGCTCTACAAACGACGCAGGCGGCGGGCAGCGGGCTTCCGCACCCGGACGAGGAAGACGTCATCGAGGACGGGCCCACACAGCGTGGCGTCGGATTTCATGAGATGGTTGGAGCTCTGGAACACGACGCGCGTGGCGTTGGCGATGGCGGTGAACTCGAGCACGGCGGACCTGGACCCGCCGGTGCCGTGGGACTCGTACGGCACCTTGAGCGTCCCCCGCGCCGCGTACGCCTCCACCGCCAGGGAGCCGCTGCAGCCGTTGGCGGCGTCGCCGACGGAGAAGGAGAGCCTGTAGGACCAGCCGGGCACGGTGGGCACCTCCTGCAGCAGCGCGGCCTCCCTGCCGGCCACCAGCTCCACGGCGCGCGCGCCCTGCGGCACCCTGTGGTGCGGCGCGTCCACGTACTTGACCACCTTGGTGTCGGACATGACCATCCACCCCGACAGCGGCGAGTTGATGTCTTCGAGGATGGGCGGCACCAGCACGCCCCACGGCGTGCCGGGGAAGATGTACGGGCCCAGCTCGAAGTCCCCATTCCTCAGCATGTTTCCTGATCAATAAATATTTCAAGTTTTGGTTGGAACAAGTTGATGAATAATCGGTAATCTCGGAAACATAGAGAACGTACCCTTGGTGCGATGGGGAGGACTGAGGGTCGTAATGGCGACGGCGATGATGAGGGGGCCGCACGCGGGATCCTCCTCGACGCCGGTGTTGTGGATGCCCAAGGACACGGTTGCGTGCCTGGACTTGAAGGCCCATGAGTAGGTGTCCCAACCTGTGCTGGTGTAGACGGTCTGAATGGGGAGCACGCCGAACTCGTCGCCGACGGAAATGTTGAGCTTCTCGGCCTGGGCGCATGACCGCGCGGCTACGAAGGAGACAGAGTAGTGCATCTGACGAACGACGTTTATCGTCTGCCGGATGGTGGCGTCGTTGCCCAGCCGCACGGCGGAGGCGCCGTCCGGCACCGCCAGGATCATGTCTCCCTCCTTGTGCCCGGGCTGGATGTACTCGACGAACCCGGAGATCTCCCAGCACGGGATCGCGTAGCGTCCCGTCACCACCGCGCCGCTCATCTGGGACTTGGCCGGCGCCTGCGCGAAGTTTCCGTTGGGTAATAGCCCTACGTGCACAGGATGATCGCATTATATTGTCAGTGCTCGGAAATGTAGGGGTAAAAATCGGCCACGAAATGACATGCTGTCATTGAAATTTAGCATGGCAGAAACTGATGCAGCTTGAATTTTAGTTCAAGAGATTGCACGCTCATGAAGCGATGAACACCTTACTTCAGTTGATCAGCACAAGGCGGTATCAGTTAAAGAAATTAGAGTACTCTGTTGTTTCTAGGACACGTTCCCGGAAGATCATAGAAAAGGTGAATCAGCTCGAGTAGTCGATCTATACATTGTCAGACTTAATTTTGAGGGCTAGTGGGCAACAAGGCAACTCCTTTTTTTTTTTTTTTTTTAGAAACACAGTACAAACGCAGACGCTCACATACACGCGCATACACTCACTCCTATGAACGCACACACGCACACCCATGCCCCTATGAGCACCTCCGGAAGACTGAGCCGGCGGATTGGATCTTGAAATTGACGAAATCACCACAGGCGCCTCGCTGTCGACGGGAACGTCGTCTCCCACTGAATGAATATTCCGCCTTTATGAGACACACAGATGTCAAACCTGGGGTTTGAACTCTGGTGGGCTGGGAGTACAACCACCCTCCTAACCACTCAACCTCAGGTTGGTTCTCAAGGCAACTCCTTTATAGTACTATTAATTGAGATGACTGCAAAATGGCTAGGTTGACAATAGCATCTAATTAACTTTCGTGAAGTAAAGAAGCTTCAGATGCCGAACATGCATAATTAACAGATCCATAGATACACACACACATCTCAGTTGAGAAGAGCATGGCTCATGAACTATGCACGCGCGGGTCAACGCCACCTCTAATTTCGTAGTAGAACTTAGTATTTCAAAGGGGAAAAAAAGATCTCAAAACTTAAGTGCTTACCATCGGCGACGGCCAAAACCGCCGGAGCAGCCACGCCAAGGAGCAAGAAGAAGAGCGCCAAGCAACGGGCGACCTTCGCCATGATCTCTCTCCTGCTCCCGTTTCTCTCGAGCTGTACTTAATTTGGTGGAGGAATGAACGAAGCTACAAGGGTGTGAGGCGTGAGGCTTTATATAAGCGGCAATGGATGGCAGTCGACGGAGAGGAGGAAGGAGGCCAGCGGCCGAAAGGTGGCGCCGAGAGATACGCCGGGCAGCACGAGCGAAAGGCATCTCTCGGTTTTGAGACGATGCAGTTGGCCGGCCGTGTGTTCACGTGGCATTCTGATTCATCCGATGCGTAAGAAGATTCCGATCGATCCCAGTAGTGTCTGCACGGTGTCGAGCTTGTGCCTGTGCCGTGCCAAGTGACAACCGAACCGACGGCCCAAACGCACATGTCTGGATCTGCCTTGCCAGCGCGGCCGCCGACCACTGCGTCGGCGCAACGACACGAATCCCAACGGTTACCGCCGTGTGTCAAGTCTAGCAAATTGACTTTGTCAAGGTATTTTGCTCCTACTTGGTACAATTCGTCGACTCCTAGGCAGCCGTTCCCACTGTCCAAGAAGTCTGCTGAAAAAACCCAAGTATGGGAGGACCATCCATTTTCTCGTTGCGTTTAGGGCATTTCCAGCGGAGCGATCCAAAACAACGATATATTTTGTCCGGTTGTGTCTATATAAGTCGGCTCGCGGTTAGAATTTGAATCGCGATCTAGCCTGTCAGCGGCGTGAACCAAACGATACGGGTTAGCCAATTTGGTCAATGCTGCCTGTTTTGGCAATTCGTTTCACATAGTATACATAAATATGCTAATTGGCAACTAAAATTAAGTGAAAAAGGAAGTACCACTTGGTAAGAGAGGGTTTCCGAAAAAAATGGTTCAGACTCCTGGTCGTCCCCCGTGGGTGATTCCAGATGCGACTAACCCTAACCCTAACCCTCTCCGAGCCCCCTTCTCCCTCCCCCCTCTGTTGCCACTGTCGGCGGGAGGATTTTTTTTACTTTCAGTACCCTACATATTTACTTTTAGTACCTTGCATATAAAAACAAAACAACAAAAATTAGATAATGGAAGATGATGTAGATCCTTTTTGAAAGGCTCGCAAGAATCTCAATGTTTTTTTTTTTACTTTTGTATGTTAAAAGCTTGAATATTCCTGTTGATACTAATGCTTTGAATGCAAGAAAACATGTTGAAAGTGCCAAAGAAGAACAAAAAAGGAGGACAATGAAAAACAAGAAGAAGAGTGTAGCAGCTACCCATCTCCTATTCGCCACAATGGTAATTCCGAAGTTCCCATGAAAACCCCTTCTTATACTATTGCAAGTGATGATGATATTTATTATGATGAACCTTTTGATATGCATGCTTTATTTGGAAAATCATATGATAGTTGGGTAGAAAATATATTTGGAAATGATAAAAATGATTCTACTAGTACTAGTCCTCCCACTAAAGAAGATAAGGAGTATTGCGTTGATGTATAAAAGATAGTACTATAGATGATGATCCTTTATTGCTTGATAGTCCTCTCTGTCGAACAATAGTGTCTAACTTATGGGAGGATGCAAGTGATATAAAAAAGATAGATGACCCCCGATGCTCATTGGATGGTTGGTATTTATGTGGTGATTCTCTTGAAAACTATGTTGTGTAGTTTGTCTCTAATGCTTGCAAATATTATGACGGGTGATGTTGTGCAGATAATGTAGTTGGGAAACCCCAAGAGGAAGGTATGATGAGCACATCAGCAAGTTTCCCTCAGTAAGAAACCAAGGGTTTAATCGACAAGTAGGAGAAAGAAATCACTTCTGAAGGTGTTGTTGGCTGACTTTGGCAGGGCGCACTACCGGTGTCAGCAACAACGTGGAACTTACATACAACACAACCAAACTCCTTGCCAAAATGTAGTGCGTATAAGAAATTTTTAAAGTCAAACGATATAAAAGTTTGACCAAGTATGTAGAACAAAATATCAACATCTAGAACACCAACTCAATACCATTAGATTCCTCGCGATGTATATTTTCATATGGTATATATTTGGTATGGTAGATGTAGATAATTTTCTCAAAAAATTTGGTCAAAGTTGATATCGTTTGACTTTTCAAAAAAATATATGCACTACATTATGGCAAGGAGGGAGTATGCACAAGTCTGATTAGAAGCTGCAGGTTAATTCGTAAGAAGCATTCTTATATGTTGTTTTGTAATTAAACCAGCTTGATCTATGGAGCTACAGTTGATATTAACTAACATTTCCGTCAAATTTTGATACGAAAATAGAACTGCTACTGTTTTGGCATGATAAAAAGATTTTTTTTTCTAGTTAGTATCTCATGTGAGATGTGTTTGTGTAGCTAACCATTGATTCCTGAAGAATTGTAAGAGCAGAGATGGTAGTAACTTGATTGCAGCAATATCAATGATATAGAGTTGCTTATCTGAGCTAGTTTTATTTTTTGGTTCATAAAGGTCTAATCTTTTAGTTAATGAACCGTATGTAAATTGGATGTACTCTATGAATCAAATACTTTCGTGTAGATATCAGCTACAAACTTGTATACTACCTGTAGTTGCAATATTTCGATTTCATGACATGCACAAACTTGCTGTAATTTTGGTATTCCTTGTTTTCTGGTTGCCACCATCAATTTTTTGTTGTTGTCCAAGGATATTGAGGAGGAGGACTAGATGAATGTGTCAGCTCTACCTTTATATTGTAACCGACTAACCGGGTACCAACTCTATTTTAACACTGAAATTAACAAGGCATTTGTCCCTGCCATTTCCCCAAACCGAATATGCAAAACACCGCACTACCGTGCTCCCATTTTGGAGGTTAAGAACTCAGTCTCCAATCTTGCATGACCCTGCACATAGTGTTAATAAAATACAAATTTTGTTGAATATGTTCGGATCCTGAGAGCTCTTCCTTGGCAATTCATTTATGTCGTGATTTACTTCGTTCATATTGGATTTAGTGTAAGTTTTTATGATTTTCTTGCCTAATTAATTTAGGATCATCAACTGATTTGTAGCAATTAACTTCTCTGTTTGAAAGTTCTCTAAGTCAAGCATTAAGACTCTGAAGCTAATACTTTTCCATATACTGACATGCACCTATTTATTTATTCGACAATATTTCTAGCTTGTAGTAGAAACACTTGTTTTGTTTAATTTTTTTTATCTAAAGGACATGTATTAGTTCTTGATCTATCTTTTACGAGCTGCAATTTGCTAGAAGTTTGAGTCTTTCTTGTAATTTTGCTGACAGCCACTCCAAAATGTAACTGATGGCATGCCCATTCGCTAATTCATAGTGTTCTCGTAGTCATCACACTTGCCTAACTTGTCAATTATTTGTGTTTAGATTCTATGTTTTCAGACATTCTCATCTTGGAATTGAGCATATGGTAGCCTCTGTTCAATCAAACATTATGGAGGTTGAGTCTTCAGATGTGGAAATGCAAGGTTGAGCCTCTCGTTTGTCATTTTTCTCTTAGAATTTTTCTGTTCTTGTTTCTTGCTTTGAAATCACATATATATTGATTTAATTTGCAATACTAGAGTATTTCCTTTGCACTAACATTTGATGCATCTTTAATGCAAGTTTTAGAAGCCTGAGCATAGGAGGTTGTCGTCTGATGCATGACTGAAGTGTGGCTTTCTTCTTCGACTCTGTGATTCTTGTTAAGGTTCTTGTTCCACTCCTATACTCTCTGTGTGCGTTGTGTGTGTGGATGTACTGAGTTCCTGGTTAGATCCAGGTGATGAATGTGTATGTTGCTAGGTTCAAACTTAGCTCAGAGAAGCAAAGTTAGTTTTAGCTTGTATGTTATTCTTAGGTGTAGGACAGTTGCATTTGGTATTAAAAATGCACAAAGTTATAGCATATCCCTGTTTTGTGATTCCGGTTAAATGGTTTCCTCTTTATTCCAATTTCCATGATGTGTATGTGTTGTGTACATTTTCCAGATATTCAACTCAGCTCAACCTTAGTGTT
The DNA here is from genome assembly GCF_022539505.1 of Lolium rigidum. Lineage (NCBI taxonomy): Eukaryota > Viridiplantae > Streptophyta > Magnoliopsida > Poales > Poaceae > Lolium > Lolium rigidum. The sequence continues at coordinate 27,934,816 of NC_061510.1, read as the reverse complement.
GGGCAGTGCATTTGTGTTCAGCATCATTTCCTAATGCTATTGTACATCATGTTGACAAAAAAGAAACAGAGGTTTCTTGGTGTTAATATGGTGCTGATCCTAGTGTTGGGCAGCGCATTAATGTTCCTAGTATATATTTGATCAAAATCAAGTGGTGTTTAATGTTGTTAGTGATAAATGAGTGAATGATACTAGCTTATCTATCGAATAAATGATGTACTTTTGTTTCTTCTTTGCTGATACAACGTTTTTGCTTTTATTCAGGGTTGATGGGTGGGTGTGGACGATAGCTAAAGCTAGCACACAGAGGCGGTGGCGGGGATGGTTCAGGAGGGCACCCACTTGGATGACTTGATCTCCAGATGTCGTCGGAACAGACGAGGGGACTACATCATGCGGGTGACTCCCTATTGCTGTCTCAAGATGGGAATGGTTCGGGTCAACCCATCGGGTCATTGGCCAACCCAAAATATCGAGGTTGTTTGGGCACTTGGGTTGGTATCGTGGAGGAGTTGGTCCAGCGGAGTCGGCACTGCCTGGCCCATTGGGTATGCATGGTTGACCCAGTCGCTTTGACTCCCTCGACTAAGCTAATCGCTGATCTCGTCCATGTACCGTCCTCGCCCCCCTCCATGTCTCCTGCTCCTCCTGCTTGATGTCCAGCTCATGTATCTTGTCGTCCAGTTCGTCGTTCCTCTAGCCACTCAGCTCGTCGTTGTCCAGCTCCTTAATTTGAAGGCTCGTGCTTCCCTGGTCTGCTTCCCCTTCCCCGAGACGCAACCAAGGACATGTGATACTTACCTTGACATGCTCCAGTGATTGTGGCTTGGTGTTTGACCTGCTCCGGTTCTTGATAGATTTAACATCCATTACATGCACAGTTTGGCACAAAAGCTAAGAATCGGCAGTAGGGGTATCCGTTTTATTTTTGGTTCAAGAGACTCTACGCTAATGATATAAAAGTCTGGTGTCTCAAGGATTATGATAGTCAAGAATGGGTCCTAACACATAGTGAAAATTCTGTTGGCAGATGCTTTACTTTCACCATTTTAATATTGTGATTCTCCATCTTAACATACTGAAGGTTTTTGCCTTGCTTTTCTTCAATGAGGTTTTGGGTTTCGGAAATAAAAGTTGACATTCTTGGCTTCTATCCTTCACTACGTACACTAAGATGCAATTCCCTAAAAAAGACTGAGATGCAATTGTACAAAATAGCTGCACTGCGCACATGACTGCAGACATGGCCAACTCAGATGCAACTCTAGTTTTCCACTCTCAGTCTTTTCAAAAGAACTCATTTGGATCAGATGCAACAGTGCAGTCATTTGGATCAGATGAAAAGATCCTTCACTACGTACACTAAGAGTTCTTATTGTGTGGTTTGTCATCCTAAACAGATTCGGTTGTTCATAATAGATTTTCCGTTCATCAGTAGTGCCATAATAGTTGTATTTTGATTTCATCTAGAAAGCTACTGAACATCTGGTCCAAAAGAGTTCTTTTTTTTTGGCACAGTTGTCAAGAATGTTTTCAAAAACTCTAGTTTTCCACTCTCTGTTAAAGATTTACCTGCCACTCTAGATAATCTAGTAGGACCACAAATACTATGAAATTTGGGAGGATTAATCATGTACAAAAGGATCCTATGTTATGAATATAAAATTATGATTGACTCTTGTATATTTTCTGGTTGGTGTGGAATATATTGGCTTGATTTGTAGTGTAATATAATGACTATATTCATATATGTGGTCAAATGAACAATATGTTTCTTCATGAGTTTGGTTACTTCTGTTTTTTGTGATGATCATTAGGTTGGGCACTAATGTTTAGTTTCTTGTCCATTTTAGAAACTCATCATTTTCTGTGAGATGAACTGGTTGCTTTTGACACAGTTATGTGAACTGGTAGCTATCTCCAGTCTGACCTGATTTTGAAAAAATGAACTTATATCTAAGGGTGGTTTAGAATTCTTGAATTTCATAGAAATTTCACAAGTAAAAACTCTTTGATAGACGTTTGGAGGTTTAATCATGCACTAAGGTATCTATATTATGATTAATAGGAAGTTGTAACATTATACAAACAACACAGTTGATTCTATTCAATTGCCATACGCACTATTTCTTGTTTTCAAGTTTCTCTTTCAATATTCGCTCATTACAATGAGCCATGACACCCATAATCCGAGTTTGTAATTGTAGATGATGAGGACATTAAAACAAGTGAGGGAAATGGACTTTGAGAGATGAGAAAACGAAGTCATGAAAGTCCTGATATGTTACAATGATATGTTAGAACATATAAATTTCTGAGGTTTGCTATTAGCTTCTTGTAAATTTGCTACGAATATTTATACTATGGAGTTATTGTTGCTTGCAATCATGTGCAGATTTTATTTGGTCTGGCTCATTAGTCCCCTGTAAACATTGAATATTTCATCTTCTTAGGTAACAACCTTGATGTGCTATCATAATTTTGTTTAGATATTCACTGAGCATAAACACAAATGAAAACACTATTTTTCCATCGCTATAACATTCTAAAAGTCTTGTATAATTATATTACATCTAAATTTTGGGTCGGCCCTAGTAGGCTAGCCATTGGGCCAACCGGGCCACAATATTTTCTTGGAATGGGTAGACCCATGGCCCCTACAATTGGCCTTTAGGCCACAGGACCACGTACGGGCTGGCCCATTCCCATCCTGATAATTTTGTGACTGCCTTGCTGTTGTATAGATGGATTTTTAGTTTTTCTGTGTGTATCCAAAAGATTGTCGGTTCCCTCAAGTTTGTAGGTTGATGAAAGGTTATTTAAGTCTCTACTAAAATTTGTGTTTTTTTTTGTAGTTTCGTAGCTTTTGATAGCTAGTTATTGCTGAAATTTGTTGCAACAGGTTACAATCATCTAATTATTTGCTTAGGTGTATGCTAAATTGATGGTAGCTTATCTTTCTAATAAATGAGGAGTGGCAATCCTGTTACTAATTCAGGAGTAGTAATGTTCTAGTAGGTTCTGGTTATTATTGAGAAGCAAAAAGAGCTCAATCTCAAAAGACCCTAACTATATATCTCGATTTTCCTTCAATTTTCTATAGAAATATGCTGCTAGTAAGGTTTACATATTCCTAGTGGTAGTAGTTTTCTCTGGTCCCACTATATATTTTAGTTTGTATATTTTATGTATTTAGGTTATCCAGAATCAATACCGCAAGATAAGGCAGTAGTATTTCTACTTACATCAACTATTTAATCAATACTGCAAGAGTAGTAATATACTATTATCTTTACATGGATGGTGCCTTGGAGCTGAAAAAATGGTGGCAGGTTCAGGAGGACTTACTCCACTCGGACACTGGGGGCAAGAATGTCTACGATAATTAGGTACCCCCCGCTGCTTTTTCTGGAAAAAGAACACTTCCAATTTTGTAGGTTGGTAGCTAAATGGCTAGTCATTGTTCAAAATTGTAGGATCTGCTGATCAAGGAAAGCATGCATAATTGTTTTACAACATTGGGTATACTTATCCACTTTCATGACATGGTGGCTTGTGCAATTTTTAGCAATGGAGATGCATTGGCAAAGATGGAGATGCATTGACTACAAAATGGGTAAGTAGCCATGCCAACAACATGTTGAATTCTTGATGGATGCATGATTCAGGCTCAACTCTGCATTCTCTAGTCAGCTACCACTTATTGCCAGTAGATGTTTCTAGGCCTGATGTGTATACAGTGTGATATGTCTATACTTCCTGATAACCTATCATGTGTAATATGTTGGCCCTACTTTGTTTTTATTGCCCAAAGTTTGGTTGCCAGTAGGCATACCTGACTTCTTTTGTCCCATAGTTGTTCAAACCCTGATGATGATTTCAACCAGCTACTGGATGGTACTATCACTTGGAAGTTTTGACATGGTCTAATATGTAGAACTCAAAGCATCACTTCCCTGCTCAATAGAATAAGCCCATTAGTCCGTTTAATGTTCATAGGTATGTCTCTAGTACTACTAGCCAACAAACATGTGATTATGTGAATCATCAATTTGATATATTGCACAACTTGTAGCGATTCAATTCCTCTTTGAGACATTTCAGCTTTAGAGTAGTTTGATATTCCTAAATTGTTAGCATTTTAGGACACATGCGCTGATCTTGGATTGGTTAGGAGTGGCTAGGTTTAATTGTTTCCATGTCTAGATAAATATGCTGCTGATTCTACTATATATTTGATCAAAATATTGTGGTGTTCAATGTCATTGTTTGTGCTAAATAAATGAACAATACTAGCTTATCTATCTTGTCCTGTACATGAGGAGTGGCAACGATCTGGATAGTGGATACTTGTGATTGTTATTATTTGTCACCATCTATTTTTCTTTTAATGATGCTACACTTTTATTTTTCTTCAGGGTTGATGAGTGGGTGTGTTGGTGGTACAGTGAGCCCAAGGTGGCGATGATGGCGAGGAGGGGTTCAGGAGGGCGCCCACCGAACTTGCTCTCTGATTGGACAATGCATCCCGGGGACGAGGACCTACAGGTTTTACCTCCCACTGCTGCCTATCCTACATGATGATATTTTGTGGATGCCATTGTTGTGCATCGTTACAGATCGCTGGTTGGTGTGATCAAGTCTGGAGCTAGTTTTCTCCTAAATAACAGAATTTTTTTAACTTCTATGTGTGTAGATAGGTCGAGTGTTTGATTTTTGCAAATAAATGAGATTGTTGCTGCTTAGGTCGTGTATGCTAGTTCAATATTACTAGTTCATGTATGTATCTATCTAGTAAATGATGAAATCTCTCTTCTGCGCTATTTATTTATCTCTTTTAAGGAGAAGCATACATTAAATAAGATCTTTTTTTTCTTGGTATGTAGTTATGATTTGGTATAAAGGGAGAAGTCATATGTATGGTATACGTCTTGCTTAGCATGGTCTATGATTTTCGGTAGGTCAGTTCAAATTGAGTTTCGATGAATCTCCAGATTAATTTTTGTGGAGACGTTAGGCATATGTGAAGTATCTATCCTTTGAGTAGATAAATGTTGCGCTTCCTGTAAGCTTAATAAAGTCCTTAATAAAGTCACAGTTAACCTCTCGAGAGACATGTTGTGCTGGTTGGCATAGTGTCTTCTCTGACTAGCATGTTCCAGCCATATGTGTTACTGTCATATTAATTACAGATTGTTCAGTGTTCAAAACTACAAAAGTAAAAGGGTTGTATGTGCATGCTTGCATATTCTCCTGATTGTCATTTCCGTTCTTTATTTTCATATCTCTAAAGTGGCAAATGATGTTCGTTTCAGGGAATGGTTGCTGCCCATGTGTGTTACTTCCTGGAAGATGCATGTGTATCCTTGGATGACTGGCCGGTGTCCTCTGCAGATGTCGTGCCTGCAAAGGGCCCACTTGAGGTGAATGTTGCTTCTAAATGTTTGTATGTACATGTGTCCTACTATTCAGGTTCTAAATACTCGAGTATATGTGTGGTCTTGGCATGAAATTTGATTGCATGTGAAAACTGCATAGAAAATGATTGTCTAGTATATGTGTGTGGCCTATTGTATCCCTCCTTGTGTTAATTAATAATTTGTGCAACTATGTATAAGATAACATCATATCTCTATTTTAACTAACTCAACTAACCATGAAGTATACGATAACAACTGGCACAATTTCTCCATCTCGTGAATAACCACAATTGTATTTGCTAAATCTGCCCTAGAGTTAACTATCATGTTTGTTCTTCTTGTCTCACAATAATAACGAGGAGGACACCAACTATCTTATGGGAAGAGTAGTAACAACTTCTCTAGCACCATGAGTAGCGCATGCGATGCTATGCTTACAATGGATGAGCAACAAAGGTTTTAGGTTCTTTAGCCTGCTGTGTTGTACATGTAACCTCCTAGGATGGGATGGGATTGGAGAGAACTTGTGTGCTGTTGTGCATTAGTTTATTCATTCTTGAGAACGTTTTGTTGTTGGTGGTTCCGGAGGTTCTGACTGATCATATATTTGCATGTTACATGGGTTTTAGATATTGTCTTTGTTGAAGTATATATTTGTTTGCTGTGCGGGTTTTTACGTCTGAAAAATCGGCAAGGGCATGCCAAAATTTCGAATGCCCCTTCAAACTAATTTGGATAGGTTAACTATCTTAAGTACTAGTTTAATTTCTTGAAGAAATTCTGCATGGTAGGATGAGTGTATCTTGATCTTCTTCGTTAAATTGTGATGCTTAGGGGATTAGGATAGTGCTCCATGCATGTGTGTACCAGTACTAGCATAGCAGAGATTGAGGGGAATACTACTTTTTTTTGTCTAGAGCTAGTGCGGTTGCTTATGTGTGCTCGATCCTTGAATTGTTAGCGCACAGGCGATAGGTTTTACCGAGCATAATCATTTGCTATGATACTAACTATAAAATTTATCTTGCCTTGCACTGATTCATGCCTCGCCATGATTAAAAAAAGTCACGGTACTAGATCTATCCTGTAAGGTTGTAGCTATATAATGGATGTTTTCAGAGCTAGAAGTTGGTTCTTTAGCGGCTGCATAACTTAGCTAGAACCGTATGAGTATTTCTTTTTTGGTTCTCTTATTGTGCATGTATCATAACTATGGTTATGATGAAATTCTGCTACATGTGTCCTGATATGTTCCTTATGTCGTAGCTGTTAGCATGAGAACCCACTGTTTCCGTCCAGCAACTTAGTAGCATAAATCCGGTTTTATATTAATTACTCTACATCAGTGTTCCCCTGATGTTGCAGTGAGTTCTCTTGTCAGTGCTGCCAGTGTTTTTAGTTAGTTCTATCTTTACTATTAAATGGGAGTTGGTCGTTTGATACTCAACGCACTTTGATGGTCATCATTAAAACAATCCGGACCGTCAAATCACCCCAACATCTCCGCTCAAGCTTGAACCGTCCGATTGGTAAACATCGTCACCTGCCCTCTCAACTCTCGCAGCGGCATTCAAACAATTGCCAAAAATTCCACTCATTATCATAAATGCCTTTCTATTTCCCTAATCAGGCCATCAACTTCAGATTCTTGCCCCAAAATCGTGTCTTTCCCTTCTCCTCGTCATCCCATTTCCAAGATCTGAGACTGGCGTTGGGGCGGAGGCTCTGTTTGGCATCGTGTTCCATAGGCGCTCGTGATCCCCTCTGTGGTACGTGGTCAGCCGCCACCTTCCACTTCGACTTCTCGCCCCGCCCACCCAAGTACCCAACGCAGGCGCCGACACGCGGCAATTCCTCCTCCGGCCGCCACTCCCTGGCATAATCCCTCTCGCTGGCGGATTCTCCGTGCTCCACCTTGTCGGGATTTCGAGGAGCTCGTGAACGAAGTCTCTCGCGCCGTCGGCGAACAGGTGAGCTTGCAGCCTCCCTCTCTCTCCACCATCATCCCTTCCCTCTAGCCTCCCGCGCAATTTTGGTGGCCTCAATGGAGGAGATATGTTTGACCCCATTCTCCTTGATATCCCTGTCCCCTCCCATCTCTATTCTCTCTCTCTCTCAGATCAGGCCACCATGGCCAACAGGGAGAGGTTGCTGGTCGCACAAGCAACCGCGGCTGCCGGAGGCATGGATTTACGTGCGTCGCACGACCTCCACATGCGAGCTCTTTCTTTTCGATTATTTTATTGCTTGATAGCAGAATTTTTTTGTACACTTGTAATTCCTGGTCTGATGGCTTCTGAAGGTAAGTTCAGGTTACGGGCTTCAGATGGTGTTGATACAAAACTGAAGCATTTTCAGCATTTATCTCTACAAAGTGTAAAGGGCGAACAAAAAACGTAAATAGTTGTATTTCCTATCTAACTCATATGGCTCTTATAGGCCTTGCCTGTCTTTTGCACGACATCTTGATACAAAACTGAAGCATTTTCAGACACAATTGTTGCTAGGTAGATAGGTACACACATGAGCTTGAGGTGTTAGTAATTGGTGATTTTCCCATGCTTGCAAAATATAGGTATATGTGTCTGATTCGAATTCAGAGGATGATAGTAAATTCACTGAGTTAATTTCGGTTGACACTTTTGATAATTTCAATTGACACTTTTGAGAAAAGAGCATAAAGCCTGTACACCAATCCAACTAATAGAGGCCCGTTCTATTTTCCAGAGCTAAGGAAAAATTAACAATATAAGTGCTCTTCATTATACGTGATCAGGTCAAAATGCTTCTGCTGTAAGAAAATATAGTATTGCTAATTTTAAGCTGAAAGGAGATGGTCATTTTCATTACGAAATAACAATGGTGTATCTGGTTCTGCTGAAGAACTATCGTTATTGTTATACCAGGGGACCGCGCGCGGATCCCCGCCGCCCCCATCACCGGCCGCGCTAGGCTTCGCCGGTGGCAGCCTCAGGGGACAGCGAGGGGGGGGGAGAGGGGTGGGGAAGGCGGCGGCGGGGAGGGTTAGAGAATGCTTACAGCTGGTCGCTTTGTCATGAGAAACTCTCATTTGCTTGGTAGCTTCTGCCTAATTTGTTAGACAACACCCGGAATATATCTTTGATGTCTGTTTGTAGAAACCTGGTTGTGATAAGGAAGTTCATGTAAGGTTACTGAAGGTATTTTGTATGGAGATATGTGCACTGGAGACATAAGAAAGAGACACAGTGGTCCTTTGTTGCCCCTGCGTTGGAGCTTATCATTTAAAAGCATGGCATGCGATGTAAGTTTCGATATTTTTTCTTTGTTCTCTTCTATGATAAGATTTTATGTACACTGCATGACCTGTGATTCTTCTATGTCATTATATGGGCAGCAAAAAGAGAGTGGATGTAGTAAGCGCACAGATGATTGGTACCTATGTTTTGTTGTCTACTGAAATCTCGGCGTTCATATATGGAAGAGTCGTCTTCCTTTGAACAATCTCTAATGGTATGCTCCACTCAAACATACCTACAGATTTTTTTGGCAGCATATGAATATATCCACTGGTGTATGGAACAATCTATCTCATATTAGAACTCCCATTTTCCTTGATGTCAGTATAAGATCAATGCTTACATAAGAGAATAATCATCAGAAATTGATAATGTGGTCTTTAATTTGGAATTTTCATATCGAACCATACCTGGGTATTGCGCCAGGGGTTGTTTATTCACTGCATTATTCACCTAATTCTGTAATGAACTTTGAAGAGGGATTGCTAAATTCTAATAGTAAGAATTTGAGACAAATGTGTTACATGCACTTGTTTTTTGTTTCTGGAAATTCTGCTTGAGGATAGTTCTCATTGTGTTACATGCATGCCATGGACGCGGAGGGGTTATTGGCGGTATCGGTGATCAACCTAGGACTGGTGCTGGTTGCGTTGTCGCTCTTCTCCATGTGGAAGTAGCAGCCGAGGAACACGCTTATGTACCTACCACAGCGGATGGAGGCAGGAGGCGTTGGTGGTGGCTTGTGGCCAGTGTGCGCGGGGCTGCTGACCCTGGCGTGACATGCTTTTCATAACCCTTTTCTTTTTCAGAATAGATTTGAGAAGTAGTAGGAATACCCATATTTTAGAGTATATGATTTTTGGGCTGTAGATGGTTCCCTTCGCTATCTGATACAATGATATTACTGAATTTTCTACATGTAAGTTGATGTAAACCACAAATGGAAAGCTAATTTTTTGACGATGAAATGGTTTCTGTACTTTGTTCTTCTTTGTTAATCCTAAATTTTACTCATAACTCGTAAGGGCACCAACTTTGTTACAACACTTCTTACAATGTTATACTCCGTATAATATTTTTCTCCATGATGTATATGCCTTAGATTCGTGGTATTGCCTAAAGTGTCATCACTGCCACAACCAGTAACGTCAAGAGTCTATAATGGTAATTGGGAGTTTTCCATAAGGTTTAAATTGTTAATGCAACTTCTCGATGATTTGATAGTAAAATAAAATTATATATTCAAATTAAATCAAAATTGTCAAGAATATCTATACTGCAGACATTATCACATATTTAGGAGCATGAAATTTAAGGAATCGTAGCAACGCACGGACATTCAACTAGTGTTGTTAGTATATCAGTTGTAACTCTCAACGCCTTTCTAGAGGTGTATATATACTTTTCATAGGCACCGTAATTGCATCTTCACTGATGGACAAGAAAGGAAGAGCCTTCTAATGAGAAGGTTATCTGGAATGGTATTGCTATATTCCCTTTTATCTGCATTAAACCATGTGTGTTTGTGTGTCTTAGTTTGGAAATAGCTTGCAAACTGATGTCTTCTTTTGTCTTGAAGGCTGCATCAATGTTACTCTGCAAACTGATGTCTTCTTTTGTCTTGAAGGCTGCATCAATGTTACTCCTGTCATTGTCCTTCATCGGAAAAGACTTTGAAACCTTATTTAGCCACTCTTGCTGGCATTGGCACTGTTCTGTAAGTGTTTTACGTTCACATAATATTGTTTGTGCTGTCTTTTGCTCTTGTAGCTGGCCATGTTCCAGCAGTGCTCCTTCCTCAAATATTTGCGTCCAGAATAAGGGCCAAGGAGTTATCACTAGGCATGCACTGGGTAAGTCTCTAGTGGTTACATTTTTTCACATTTCTAAAAAACAAGGAAGTAGTTACTTGTGCATTCAGTGAAGTATGATCGGTTAATAGATGTGGTAATTGTTTTCTAATGTTAAGATTTGTTCATGTCGCTAGATAGTTGAAACTGGGAAAAGAAATTGCATCCTGCTTCATTTTGTATCATTGATAAACTGAAGACAGATTATCCCTTCTACTAGTATATAGATGTTCAGCGTGTTGTACGATTATTAATTTATTATTGTGTTGTCGATTTGCCTACTAGCACCCATGATTAATTATCTATTTTTTCTCTCTGCAGATATGCAACTTCTTTATCAGCTTGTACTTCTTGAGTGTCTTTAACAAGTTCGAAATCAACACCGTGTACTTGAGTTTTAATTGCATACGTGTGCGCTCTCGTGGTAGCTGTAAATTTGGTTGAGACAAACGGCCGATCATTGGAAGAAATCGAGCGGGCTCTAAGCTCGGCCAGTAAAGTCGACACCCTTCACGCTGGTGCCTTTTTGGGGAGTGCTGAATAAGCATGAAGCGCAATGTTTCTAGTTCCATGTTACTGCTTGTCACAAAGGCTCACCGCGGTGGTCTTGACGATGATGTTCAGGAGCTCGTCGCATTGACGTTCAAAGGTACCTCCTTGGTCACACTTGAGTCAATTGTTGAATGTATTGTCATATATAGTGCATAATCTTTTACTCAATTTTTTTGTTCTGGAGCTTATACAATTTTGATCGCCGGCATTCAAAACCCACCAAGGTGATCTTGACGATGTCGTTGAGGACGCCCGTCGGCATTGGCGTTCAAAGGTACCTCCTTGGTCACTTGAGTCATTCTTGCATTTATTTTCATATATAGTACATCTTTTTCTCAATTTGCTTGTTTTGTAGCTTACACATTTTTTTATCTACTGCTCACGCTTATATGAATTTGACTGAATTGAGACTTGGAGGGAGTAATTAATCGATGTGTTTGTGCTTATATGAATTGGCGCTTCTATGAAATATGTGACATTAGAAGCCAGGAAGAGGCATATGCATATCTTCTATGCCAACATCATGTGGTTGAATTTGAATCTCTAAATTTATTTTTACTAAATATACTCAGCTGACCATTATCTGTTGTTCTTGTTCAAGCACATTGAAGAGGATTGAGGCGGAGAAAACATGTAGAGAAGTTGAAAATTTGCAATGACAATCTGTGAGCCTGTTTTGTACACGTGGGAAGGCAAGAAGAGGCAGCATGTTGATGGTTGTGTGTTCGAGCCGTCCCATTTTTTGTTGATCCGTGGTAGATGTGCATCAACAAGCCGTCCCATTTTTTGTTGATCCGTGGTAGATGTGCATCAACAACCGTGAGAATTCAGCTGCAATTTTTGAGTTGAGGCTTGTTTTCTCTTGTGTTGAATGGTAAGAATATAGTGGAAGGAACCTGTAATATTATTGCCGTGGTAGTCAGCTTGTGAACATGATTCTGGTGACTAAAATTTGGGGTTCTGGTTTGTTTCAGGTTGGTGATCTTGTATTAACCAAATACTTTAGAACTTGAGACTGCTATTTGCTCCAGGTTTTCTCTTGTATGGATAGGTATGCATTGCTTCTTTATAAATGCCTTCATTGTTCTTATTTTGAACCTCTGGTCCTGATATTGTTTGTTGGCATTACAGGCAAGTTGTTGATTTCGCTGGCAAGGACGCAGAGTCCTTGCTACACTGTCGGCATCCTATTGCTTGCCCATGGACAACCAGGACGACATCGAGCACAGTGGTGATGACCAGGATGGCGTCACCATGAATTACACAGATTAGGCAATATCACTCACCATGGTGGTTTGGTGTGGTTGTTTCTCCAGTAGCCATGCCTGTGCATGCCTCCTAGATTCCCTATGATTCGTATGCGTTCGATTGCAGGTTTATATCACTTCTTGTGCACTAGAAATACCCCTACAGTGCTACTCGCCAGCTTAATTAACATAATCTGGATGCTCTTTCACAAGTTGAAATTTAACTCCAGTTGATATATGGGACAGACATTGTGTAGATAAAATGCACTTGTGTGAAAGGTGCGCAACTTGATGTTTCTTTAGTTATTTGACGGTGGCGGCGAAACGATAGGAGGCAACGCCCATTTGCTAAATAGTAGTAAATGTAGAGAAACTTGAGTTGTTGAACGTTGGCCCTTACACAAGCAAAATAAGGATTGTGGTTGTGCTTAATTTATGTCCATTTTGCATGTCAACTAGGTCATGTTATATTGTATATCATCATTTACTAAGTTGGAAATATTCTTGCAATGATTTGCTGCAGGTTCAGCGCATACAATAGCAAATAGGCTCTAGAGGTATGGTATTTGGTGTTGTGAACAATCTGAAATAAACAGTGTGAGGTTGTGGCAAGAACTTGATAAAATTTGCAAGGCCCTTACTGAAGCTGTGATGTACATTTGAGAAGTTAATGGCAGCAAGAGGACGTTGGATGTTGATGTTTGATGGAGTATACACAATTTTTTGATCATTGCTAGCTGTGCAACAAGTACTTGTGTTTATGTATGTAGTGAGCATTCAGCTACAGTTCATTGAGTTGATGCTTGTTTTTCTGTTGTTTGAAATGGTAAGAAACTTGTGAGTGGAACCTGTATTATTAGTGTCGTGATGGTTGGCTTTTGAACATGCTTGGGGCGACTGAAACTTGACAGTCTGATTTGTTCCAGGTTTCGTTATCTTGTACAATATCAACTATAGCTGAGAAATGGAGACTGGAATTTGTTCCATCTTCATTTACCTGTATGCACTTGGCTCCTAGTAGCTAGGTGCTCCAGGTTTAGTCGTGTATACATGTTGTGAACTTCTGAGGCAATGAATAAAATTGGATATGTGCACCTACATATTTAAGTTGGATATCTTTACTACTACACATTGTATGTTATGAGGAATCTTTTGTTTGAGAATTTGTTGAACTTATAATTTTCTCCACCTCTTGTTCATATTCAAGTTGAGCCAACTGAATAAGAACTACATGTATTATGTTTCTTGTTCTGATTTTTGTATGATGTGGAATCCGAGGGAAGTGCCACACCCCGTGTTAACCACGTACGCTAGATTGGCAATGTTGTGCAACAATCGTACGAAAAAAGTTGAACATATGGCAACACTTCTCTTTGTAGCTTTTTGCGAAACACGGTACAATCAAATACGCTCATACATACGCGCACACACTCACCCCTATGAACGCACACACGCACATCCTACCCCTATGAGCACCTCCAAGAGACCGTGTTGAAGAACTGATCCGGCAGGTCTTGAGATTGACGAAGTCACCATAGGCGCCTCACTGTCGACGGGAACATCGCCTCCCACTGAAGAATATTCCGCCTTTATGAGACACCAAAGTGTCAAATCTGGGATTTGAACTCTGGTGGGCTGGGGGTGCCACTGTCCTCCTAAGCATCCAACCAGAGGTTGGTTCTCACTTCTCTTTGTAGCTTATAGACACAATATATACTCTTTGATTGATGATCGTTGAAGAAAACAAATCAACACATATATTTGGAAATAAATCTGGCCACATCATGGCTATATAAAAGTTAGACTAGAATCCCCTCGTTTACGAATAGATGGACTGATTCCTAAATAGTAGGTATTAAGATGCATGGAGGGAAACACCCATGCATTCCACGAAGATAACCCACTGTATTCCACGAGGCGATAACCCATTGTATTCCACGAGGCAATAATTGTTTACGGAATGGGCCGATGTTTATTTTGCAGTACATCTCATCGTTCTGTGTGCTGCATGTGTATCAGTGTATCAGCCATCCATCCCTTGTGATCATTGTGCTCCTTTACCCCTCCAACCTAGCCTCTATAAGTACAAGCACTTGGTGATACACCGCGTGCAGAAAGCGCGTATAAGACTTAGACTTTGACTTTGTCGAGGAGAGGAGAGGAGAGCGAGGCGTGACGGTTACGTTCCGGCATCGGGGAGGCACTCCGGCGAGCGACGCAATCAGGCCAGGAGAGGTGTTGCAAATGCTTCAAAGTGATTTGCGTTGTGTTTTGGTGTGGTTGGATCTGATTCATCTTTTTGTTGATCTGACTAAGGCTGGATGAAGGCTCCGCCTCCTGCTCTTGTTCTTTTTCATGTGGATCGGACGGTCGACTTGGTGAGCGCAGTGGTCATGGTCTATGTCCTGGTGCGTGGTGATGGTCGGCGGCAAGAGCGATGGGTAGGCATATTTGTCGGCAGATAGCATGGTCGATACGCCGACCAATTTCGGGCAAGCCAGGACGTTGCCGACGAGCATGGGCGTCCGACCGGCCCGTGGCAAGATCTTGACCTGATACATCGATACAGTAGGTAAACCATGCCCCCTTCTCTTTGTTTTTTTTTCTATTCGGTACCTGCAATCGATCTTTTAGTGGAGTGGCCAGCGGCTGAGAGCTCTTGGTCTGCTTTCAAAGGCATCATCCATGTGGTCAATAGATATATCATTAGATTTAGGGGACGTCTAGATCTCAGTCGACTGATCATCCCAAATTTTCAGATCTAAGTTTCAGATTAGTTTTTGGAATTTGGCCAGACAATGAGGACGGTCACGTGGCTGGCGACCCGATCCTGCTAACGACGAACGCTAGGCGGTTCAAGGCCTTCTTCTACTGCAACTCCATCGCCTTTGTGGCGTCCTTGGTCGCCATCATCTTGGTCCAGAACAAGCTTCTGCTCGAGACCCACGTGCTGGAGGCAGCCATGATATTGGACTTGTTTGGCCTTATCGGTGCCTACGCTGCCGGGAGCTGCCGGGACGTAAGCACCTCCATTTATGCAATGGCCTTGGCGGGTGCCGTCCTGGTCTATGTGGTGATCCATGTCGTCTTCTTCACGTTGCACCACACGGATACCATAACCGACCAGGAAATCGAGTTGGTGGAGAAGAGGCGCAAGCGGCTGCTCCTTTTTGCCGTCTTGGCCGCGACCATCACTTACCAAGCCAGGTTGACCCCTCCGGGCGGCTTCCGGCTCCAGGACGATGTGTCCAGCGGCCACTATGCAGGTGACCCGGTCCTCTTATACAACTTCCCCCACCGCTACACGGCCTTCTTTTATTGCAACTCGGTGAGCTTCATGCTGTCCATCGCCCTCATCATACTGCTCGTGAACCCGCATCTGTACAGGCCAGCCATAAGGAGCTATGCGCTCGCTGTTTGCACGACGGCGGGCATGTTTAGTCTGATGGGAGCCTATGCTGCCGGAAGCACACAACACCTGAGAACATCCATCTACATCTTCGTGTTGGTGGCCGTGGTCCTCTTTGTCATAGCTGTACTCCTGTATACTGGTAACAGAATTGGTAATACAGACAGTCAACCAAAGCCATATAATGACAACAGAGTAGGGAAACAAAGGCATGCCAAGCGCAAATACCTGATGCTTCTAGGAATCCTTGTGGCGAGCGCCACCTACCAGGCTGGTCTGAGTCCACCTGGGGGAGCTTGGCAGAGCGACAGTGACTGGTACAGTGCAGGCAACCCTATCATGCATGACAACAGGAGACCCCGGTACCTTGCTTTCTTCTACAGTAACTCCACCTCCTTCCTGGCATCCATTGTTGTCATAGTGCTGCTCCTGCCGCAGTGGAGGAACAATAAGGACTGGTCGCTCAAGGTGATGAACACCACAATTTTCCTGGATTTGTTTGCCCTCCTAGGGGCATATGCAGCCGGCTCCAGCAGGGGGTGGAAGACGTCAATGTATGTTGTCGCGCTGATCGGTGCCGTGCTGGCCTTCGTTGCAATCCATATAGCGCTGGCATTGTCTGTTGAATCCAGCAGGATCAACTAGCTCTAGTTTGAGCCACAAAAGAATAAGATCAGAAATACCTTGATCTGAAGATGATGCCATGTTTCCTCTTGTTTAATTGCTCACACCAAAATGGAGCAACTTGTGCTTGATTCTTCCCAGTGCTTTAGTGCTAGCCTGATCGGTGGCTTAATTTGTGTGAGAGAGAGAGTGAGAGAGAGAGCTGAGAGCAGCCGTGTTCCACCTCTCCTCTTCTAGGTCATTTGACCCCTTTATATATGTTTAGCACTATGCACTAGGGGAACCAGCACCGTTGGATCAAAATCGATGTCTCCGATCAAGACAACACATAAGGATAGGTGGCCATTTACTGTAGCACCGCCCTACTGTAGCACCGTCCTACTGTAGCACCCAAAAATATCTGACCTAGGAGAGCAGCCTAGATCACCAAAATATCCAACATTCTCCCCCTTGATCGTAAGGCTGATCATTATAAGCTCATTTTTTCAACAAAATAATGCACTAGGACGAAAAGATTATAATGGTCTGTTAGGTACCATTTAATCTAGTGACTATAGCACATTACTTCATATCAAAATGAACCTCTTTAATTTATGAGCTCCATAAACTTTATTCACATCATATATTAACTTAATTTACATAATTCTTTACATAAACATCATAAACATTACAGACTCATCTTTTGATAAAATGGTACACCAAGACAATAGGTTACAACAGTCAATTAAGTACTGCTAAACCAAGTGACTATGGTTCCCATTCGATCTCAAAATGAGCCCCTTTTGGGGAGATGGTGCCATAATAGTTCCAACTTCTCCAGGATTAAAAGCTTTCAACTAAACCCATGCCGGCAACATGCTCTCTAAATACGCTGGGTGGTAAGCCTTTCGTGAGCGGATCCGCTAACATAAATTTAGTACTAATGTACTTGATATCTATTGTTTGATCCTGGATTCTATCTTTCACAACAAGATACTTAATGTCAATAAATTTGCCAGCTGCACTTGACTTGTTGTTACTAGCATAGATCACTGCGGGTTGATTATCGCAAAGATAGAGTGAGAGGCCTGGAAATGCTGTCAATCACTCTTAGTGCCGGGATAAAATTCTCCAACCATACCGCCTGCCCGGTTGCCTCATAACATGCTACAAATTCTGCCCGCATTGTCGATCGATGCAAGTAACAGCTTGCTTTGAGCTTTTCCATGATATAGCTCCTTTTGCAAGGGTGAAGATATAACCTCGATGTGGATTTCTTAGTATCAACACACCCCGCAAAATCAGCATCTGAATAACCCACTATTTCGAGGTTATCGGATTTCTCATAAGTAAGCATGAGGCCTTTAGTACCTTGCAAATAACGCAAGACCTTTTTAGCAGCCTTCCAAAGGATCCGCACTGGATTGGACCGATATCTCGCCAAGCATCCCGGTCACAAAAGCTAAATCAGGGCGAGTGCACACTTGTGCATACATAATACTCCCAACAATTGAGGCATAAGGAATTGACTTCATCTCGCGCAGATTCATAATTATTTCTTGGGCACTCGGAAAGTCCCAAATTTATCGCCCTTAACAATAGGAGCAAAGCGAGGCTGAGCACTTATACATATTGTACTTTTTCAGTACCTTTTCAATATATGCTCTCGAGATAGCCCCAAGATCCCTCCGGATCTATCCCGGTGAATTTCAATTCCTAAAACATAAGTTGCTTCACCGAGATCTTTCATATCGAACTTTGAAGACAAGAACCTCTTGGTCTCCATCAACATATTTTTATCACCGCTGGCCAAGAGTATGTCATCAACATATAATATCGAGAAGATAAAATTACTCCCCCTGAACTTAACATAAACACAATTGTCCTTCTTATTTTCCTTAAAGCCAAATTTCTTTATGACTTGATCAAATTTGAGATACCACTCTCTTGATGCTTGTTTCAAACCATAGATGGATTTCTTCAGATGACATCCTAAATGTTTATTTTCTTCCATAACAAAACCTTCTGGTTGTGTCATGTAAACATCTTCATGTAAGTCACCATTTAGAAATGCCGTTTTGACATCCATCTGATGTAGCTCTAAATCATAATGAGCCACGAGTGCCATAATTATTCTGAATGAATCTTTGGAAGAGACGGGTGAAAAAGTTTCATTATAATCAATCCCTTCTCTTTGAGTGAATCCTTTTGCCACAAGCCTTGCTTTAAACCTTTCGATATCACCCTTGGAGTCACGTTTGGTCTTATAGACCCATTTGCATCCAACTCGCTTTGGCTCCTTCAGGGATTTCTACTAAGTCCCATACATCATTAGTGCTCATGGACTTCATTTCATCTTTCATAGCATCAAGCCATTTAGACGAATATTCACTTTCCATAGCCTCCTTAAATGAGGTGGGATCATTATCCAACACTGGCTCATTTATATCCTCACTCATGTAGGTGAGATAATCATCAGGAATAGCAGGCTTTCTAGCCCGCTGTGACCTTCTAAGAGGCTCATTATTCGGCACATTAATAACAGTTTGAGACTCGCCGATTATTTTCAATAAGAGCATCATTAGATGTGATATCCGGGAATAGGCCGCCGGTGTATCGGCAGGTGTTGCATTAGCAAGCACGTTGCCTTCTTGAATACACTCGTAATTGCTGTCCTTGGTCCTTTTGTTGTCCAAGCTTATGTGAGCACCATCAGCTACAGGAGCTGAAACTTGAGGTGCAATTTCAGTATGTACTGGAAACACTGGCTCTTGGATTACAGGCATCGGGACATATTCCTGTTTTTCCTCCAAGACTATTTCTCTAGGAGTCATGCTCCCCTTCATCATATCACTTTCCAAGAACACAGCGTGTCTTGTTTCAACAAATTTCGTTGCCTGATTTGGACAATAAAATCGATATGCTTTAGATTTGTCAGGATAACCAATAAAATGGCAACCGACCTGTCTTGGGGTCTAATTTTCCCATCATCGGATTAAAAATCCTTGCTTCAGCAGGACAGCCCCATACATGAAAATAATTCAGGGTTGGCTTTTTCCCAGTCCATAATTCATACGGTGTTTTGGGCACCGATTTACTGGGAACCCTGTTAAGAATATGTGCTGCTGTTTTAAGGGCTTCCATCCATAAATTCACCGGTAAAGTGGAGTGGCTTAACATACTCCGCACCATATCCATAAGTGTGCGGTTTCTCCTTTCAGCCACCCCGTTTTGCCGAGGTTCACCCGGTGCCGAGTATTGGGCGGCAATGCCATTTTCCTGTAAGAATTTTGCAAATGGTCCAGGAATTTGACCATAAGTTGCATGTCTGCCGTAGTATTCACCACCACGATCAGATCTTACAACTTTAATTCTTTTATTACATTGATTTTCAACTTCAGCTTTGAAAATCTTGAACTTGTCTAATGCCTCTGATTTTTCTTTGATTTGATAAATATATCCATAACGAGAGAAATCATCAGTGAACGTTATGAATGAATTATAACCGTCCACCGATCTCACATTAAACGGACCACATATATCCGTATGAATTAATTCCAAAACTCCCGTGCTTCGGTTTGCACCTTTCTTAATTTTCTTGGCATATTTTCCTTTGATGCAATCGATACAATGATCAATATCCGCATCGGAAAAATCAAGAGAAGGAAGAACTTGATCTTTAATGAGACGCTCAATCCTCCCCCTCGAAATATGGCCTAAACGATAGTGCCATAATTTCGAAGAAGTCTCATTATCATTACGTTTGCGTTTGGTACCGACATTTATATTTGAGGTAGAACCCACATTATTTATATCATCACAAAGGGAAATTACATAAAGTTTGTCGTGTCGACGAGCAAGGCCAACATTATTATTGTCATACATAATTATACACTGCTTATTCCCAAAGTGACACTCATAACTATCATCATCTAAACATGAGACGGAAACTAAATTCCGTTTCATCGAGGGTACATAAAGAACATTATTTAGCTGAAGCTTAAAACCGCCATGAAATGTAAGAGTGAAGTCTCCAAGTGCCTCGGCATAAGCTTCAACACCATTAGCAACTCTAATTGTTTTTTCCCCTCTTTTTAGGGTCTTCCTCATATTGAATCCCTGCAACGAATTTACAACATGAATTGTTGCACCTGAATCAATCCACCAAGTATTGGTGGCATAATTAACATAAAGGGATTCTTCAACAACAGTAATAGTGTCGGTACCTCTTTCTTTGAGCCATCTCTTGAAGCCAAAACAATCCTTTCGCCTATGCCCACCTTTTCCACAAAAGTGGCAAGCATTGGAATTATTTCCTTCAGCATTAGGCGCTTTTTCTGGCTTCTTTTGCTGTGAACCTTTTGAGGATTGGCCTTTTTCCTTGAACTTATAAGGCTTGGGCTTCACATATTCATTCACAAATTTTCTATACTTCTTCTTTTGTGAATGACCAAATTGAGTAACATGATCAATTCTGTCAGCCTTAAGCCTTTCTTCTTCTTGCACACATCGCGCCATCATTTCATCAATCTCCCATTTAACATCCATCGCATTATAGTTGATCATAAATGGATCAAATTGGGGAGGCAAAGATGACATAATAAAATGGACGAGGAAACCATTAGAGATTTCCATCTCCATTGACTTTAGTTTGGCGGCCATGTTGCACTTTTTCATAATATGCTCTCGAAGACTTCCAATGGGATCATATTTTTCATCAATTAGCCTTCCGATAAGACTTGTTGCATAAACTTTAGAAGACCCTTTAAATTGATGCTCAATTTTTGCAAAGTACCCTTTTGTCTGTCTCACAATCGGAAGGGCTCCCTCATACTCTGTGTAATGGAGCCCTTTATCATCATAAGGCACTTGCGATTAGAGTCATCCCACTTAGCCTTAATAATGTCATATTCCTTCTTGAGGGCTTCATAATTTTCATTATTTTCTTTAGGCACCTCAGGAGGATCATTAAGGAGAGCATAATCAATATTGAGTAAGGCCATAGTGATCTCAAGCTTCTCCTTCCACGTGACATAATTGCTGCCATTTAGTCTGTTCGATGCCATTTAGCATTCCAAAGAATATTAGAGACATTAGTTGCTGCAAAAGAAAAAATTCAAAATGCTTTAGTAAGCATCATCATAATCATCATTAAATTTTATTGATCAAATTCAAATCAGCTTTGGCCAGAGATGAAAATGAACAACAAATTTTTTTTTTTTTTGGACAAATATTCATCAATTAGCTTTGGCCAAATTGATAAATAGAAGCCACACATTAATGATCCTCATTCATTATTTTCTTTTACCGACCCGGTTCACATCAGCTTTGGCCGAAGTGAAACAGACCAATAAAAGAATTTTGCAGCTTAAAATGCCCGTCAAACAACTTTGGTCGAATGACAAGGCATAAAACCACACTTTATTTGAGGATCCATAAACTTTATTTTGCAGATGAAGCATTATCACATAATAATTATAGTGATAAATATCACCATAATTCATTAATCATAAATAAACTAAATAATAAAAGTAATATCAACATGTAAATTAACTAAGCATGACAATTAAAATTGTGGCCTAAAATAAACATAATAAGCATAATAAATTTATGCAGGAAAAAACAGCCTGAAAATTAATTATTTCAGCCCCAAATTTTTTTTTTTTTTATTGCATAATAACTCTGCTGAACTGGGCCGAAATTGGCCCAGCCCAGTATTTGCTCCCCCTGATCCCCTCTTGGGCCACAGCCCATTTGCAACATGCCAGGACGACCTGAACCGTCGGATGCAATCTGACGGCCAGGAACGACCGCAGCTGGAACAAAACCAGCCGCGTCGTCGCCGCCCGGCTCCCCGCGAAAACCCTAACCACATCCACTCTCCTCCCTTTCCTTTTCCTCTCCTGCGACGACGAGCGACCAGAAAGAGGCGGCGGTAGCGAGCACCGCGCGACCATGGGAGAAGGCGTCGGTGTCCTCCAGGCCCTCTCGCCGGGGCTGCGTTCGGCTTTGGCCAGAGCGCACCTTCGTCGAGCGGCCCTGGACGGCGCCCTTCGCGAAACAAGCATACGCGTGCGGGCGTCCCCGTGACGACGATGGCTTGCTTCATCAGGATCCGGCACAGCGGCTGGTCTCCAACGACGACAAACGTGCGAGGAGAGCAGCAGCCGCGGGCCGGTCCGGCGGACGGCGAGGCCGCTCGGGTTTGAACCCGGTGCTGCACCCGCAAGCATTAGGTGGTGGCTCCGACACCGCCGTGGCCAGCGGCGATGACGAAACCCATTAGGTAATCGTCCGCTTCTTGATCTTTAGGATTAGGGTTAGGGTTCCTCCAAAATTGGGGAATTTCATGATTTAGGGTTTCGGTAAATTGGGGATTTTGCTTTAGGGTTGATCACGGCATCAAATCAATCCATCCCCACTTCAATTCACACTTAGCCGAAACCATAAACATCAAGATAGGGGAAAATTTCATCACTTTAGGGTTTCGGTTATGGAAAAAAAACATCAAGATTTATGCATAATTAACTTATTTCCCCTTAAATCTTAATCAATCTTAAACCAGAAGCTCATAATTGAGGAGGGGAAAAGAGGACAACATTTCTAGGGTTTCTGGAAAAAATAGGAATTTAACATAAGAGCTTTAATTCCTTTAGTTAATACCTCAAATTGAAACCCTAGAGTGTCACATAATCTGTTAGGGCTTAGGGTGTGAAAAAACAGGGCTTAAACTTAAGGCATGATTAATAACCAGGAAGAACAGCCTTTAAACATAAGCATAAAACTCTTTCACAGAAGCAACTTGGGCATATGCCTTGACTTGGTGACAACATAAACACATGGGTATGTGCATATGCCCTTGATCTTGATCTTGGCTTGATAAATCAAGCATGAATCTTAACATAAGAGGGCTCAAACTTAAGAGCTAGATGCTCTGATACCATTGTTGAATCCAGCAGGATCAACTAGCTCTAGTTTGAGCCACAAAAGAATAAGATCAGAAATACCTTGATCTGAAGATGATGTCATGTTTCCTCTTGTTTAATTGCTCACACCAAAATGGAGCAACTTGTGCTTGATTCTTCCCAGATGCTTTAGTGCTAGCCTGATCGGTGGCTTAATTTGTGTGAGAGAGAGAGTGAGAGAGAGAGCTGAGAGCAGCCGTGTTCCACCTCTCCTCTTCTAGGTCATTTGACCCCTTTATATATGTTTAGCACTATGCACTAGGGGAACCAGCACCGTTGGATCAAAATCGATGTCTCCGATCAAGACAACACATAAGGATAGGTGGCCATTTACTGTAGCACCGCCCTACTGTAGCACCGTCCTACTGTAGCACCCAAAAATATCTGACCTAGGAGAGCAGCCTAGATCACCAAAATATCCAACATTGTCATGCCAACATCAGCATGAGAGTCAGGGCAGTCCAGGAGATACTCCTCAGTCACATGAGCCGGCGAACGGAGGGAATTAGGCATAGTTAGCTGCAATGCCACCACTTTAATTATTAGTCTGATCTGCGGCTCTGTTCATATGAGAGTAGTGGGTGTGATTCCTCTACAGTCTATGTTACCCAAAATCCAACACAATTCCTCTATTTGTACATCTATTTCTCTTTCTAGATTTGTAGTTTACTCGATGTAAATGGATTACTCTAAATCTGCAATGCTAGTATGTTGGAGCATATTGGTACAAAATATTTTTTTTGCCTAGTGCATATTTATAATATGGTGTAAAATTGAAATAAGTGGATGCGGTAGGTTCACATGGCAAGACATTGTTTTAGAACAAATTAATTGAAGATTAGGAGCACTCTTTGTCATTGTTCACACAAAAAAAAGGATAGCTTGCAGAAATATACCAATACAACTTGACAAACAAGAATATAAACATCTAGCATATCCATGGTCAATTGACCCCTACATTAGAAATTCAAAATACCGCTTTCATAGTGCTTTCGAAGATTCCTACTTTGTCCCCTACAACATTTATTTTTGTAGTTTCTACCTTAGGCTATAAACTATAATGACTTGATGAAGTACTTCTGTTTGCAGTTTGCAACGTTATCTTTAAGGACTGCGACACTTGAAATATCTCTAGTACTTCAATTTTTAAATCTTGGAACTGGCATGTCAAATGAGGTCATACCTTCATAGATCTGCCTGTTTTTAGTTGACCTAGTTTCAGCCTTATCTTCATGCAAGAAATGATCATCCGAAATTGTCCTGGTGCCATCACACGAGCAGACGAATGGAGGGAATGAGGCATAGCTAGCTGCAATGCCACCATTTTAATTATCAGTCTGATCTGCGGCTCTGTTCATATGAGAGTAGTGGGTGTGATTCCTCTACAGTCTATGCTATCCAAAATCAAACACAACTCCTCTATTTGTACATCTATTTCTCCCTCTTTCTAGATTTGTAGTTTACTCGATGTAAATGGATTACTCTAAATCTGCAATGCATATGTTGGAGCATATTGGGACAAAATATTTTTTTTGCCTAGTGCATATTTCTAATCTGGTTTAAAATTGAATTAAGTGGATGCGGTAGGTTCACATGGCAAGCCATCGTTTTAGAACAAATGGTTAGAAGATTAGGAGCACTCTTTGTCATTGTTAACACAAAAAATGATAGCTCACAGAAATATACCAATACAACTTGACAAAGAAGGATATCATCTTACATATCCGCACTCAATTGACCACTACAATATAAATTCAGAATACAGATTTCATAGTGCTTTCTAAGATTCCTACTTTGTCCCCTACAACATTTATTTTCGTAGTTTCTACCTTCGGGTATAAACTACAACGGCTTGACTAAGTCCTTCTCTTTGCAGTTTGCAAAGTTATCTTTAAGGACTGTGACACTTGAAAATTTCTCTAGTACTTCAATTTTTAATCTTAGAACTGGCATGTCAAATCAGGCCATACCTTGATAGGTCTGCCTGTTTTTGGTTGACCTAGTTTCAGCCTAATCTTTATGCACGAAATGATCATCACAAATTTTCCTGGTGCCAGCACATGCAACCTGGTAAATATCAAGAATCATTTTCCATTAGTAGTTACCACATAAGGTCTTAAATCCCATCAAATTAGAATATAGACACTGAGAAACTGTACTCTTTTACATACCATTTTCATGAACTTGACAATTAAAGACTAAAGCCAGATTCATCCTATGATTCAACTTTCTACGATAGTGGTTCTCAACCCGTCCTGTATTTTTTCTCTACATAATTTGGACCAGCATACTAACATCTGCCACAAATATTTTCTTTCTTTCTCACAGGAAACGTCTCTTTCTAACACATTTGTTTTTAGAAGCAATGTAGACTGGGTTTCATATCTTATTTAAGTAGCAAAAATATGTAAACGCAGAGTTCATTTCTGTATCCTGATGAACCCAACTTGCATTATTAAACAACATAATTGGAGGTACTAATGGGACAAAGACCAGCTCCTCCTTCATTATGGCAAAGGAAATTTCAACCATATGCAAGTTGCATTATTTTGTGCTCGATATTGTCCCTTGCCATAACAAATGATGATTGATGAGGTCCTTCAACTAATTTAGTTTGCTGGAAATTTCTTGGCAAGTATTTATGAGCTCCCATCAACCAACTAGTGACGAGGAAAGCTAGAAACTCCGACAAGAGCGCATACCATGTCGAGCGGGAGAAAAGGCAGTCCATGAGAAAATGGCACATGAACTCTGACACTCGGTGGCATAGCAGGTGAGCGAGTAGCACCGCAGACCTTATCGACACAGGAGAAGTAGCACGACTATTACAATTACTACCTGCCGACTTTAGTTTCTTGGTACCTCTGTACCAGCTCACAGATATTTAACTGAAGTTTATGTTCAGCCAGTGCAGGCCACACCCGAAATGCACGTGTTCAAGCAATGCCAAAATTGGACAGTGTACTAACAGAATCCAAGTAGCATCAGAAACCGATAGCTCGAGAGCATACCTGGAATCAGAGTTGTGTAGGCATGTCACTTTTTAGGAATCGCAGCCGAGCACGATCCTTGTCTTGTATGAGGGGGCCAAGTCCTCCAAGTTCCGTCTCGAGTATTTTGAGTTCAGTGACGCGGCCCTGCAGAGCAGTTCCTTCGCACACGAACTGGGAGTGAGCCCGTTGGGGCATTCCGCCGAGCAGCTGGTAGGCATCCGCCTCCTGCGCGGGTATTTGATCAGATAGAGCAGTCCGCCGTCCAGCACTCCAGCGCGATGACTCGGAAAGGAGGTGCTGATCTAGGAGGAGCCGACCCATGTCGAGGGAGCTCCATGGCGGCGAGCGCACGACCGGAGGCGAGGAAACCGGCGAGCGGAAATGGGCGAAAAAACAGAGGGGGGGCTTCCCACGATTCACGTTTACTCGTCGCATTGCATATGGCGATGGATAGGACCTGAGCGCCCCTCACACCCTGGTGGCGCCTCTCACATGAACTAGTGGGTTTTCTAACTAGTGGCGCCTCACACCCTGTATGCCAGGTTTTCTAACTAGTGGGTTTTTTTAAAAAAAAAATCGGAACATTTTTTGAAATTTCAATATTTTTTAATCTGAATATATTAAAATTCTAACAATTTTTAGAATCTGAACAAATTTGAACATTTTACATCATTAAACATTTTTCAAATAATTTTTAAATTTAAATATGTGAATACTAAACCACTTTTACAATTGAATATTTTTAAAAATTGAACATTAAAAAAAACAAAGCGGATGGGGAACTGGGACGCGCCGCTGACGAGCAGGAACACTCAAGCGACGAACTGAATCGCGAACAATTGCGCCTCTCACATGAACTGGGCTGCTTAGTGGTGGGCTTTACAAATGTGGCATAGCTATAACACATAATTTCACTCCTGGGCTGGGCGAGCCATGGTCCGGGTTTGCCCTAACTAAGCTGCGCCAGTGCCTATGATCAATAGATATATCATCAGATTTAAATCTTTCATTTCCTTGACCATGTATAGAGCTAGACCTACTTTTAAAGAGCACACGAGAACAGGCATATCTAGACACTTTATGAGTGTACTATGATGACTTTCAAACTCCATGTAAATATCTAAGACAGGTAAAAACCTTAAGCTTTGGTATGCCACCACATCCCGTCTACATCAACAATCTTTCGGTTTGCAAACTTTTTGACATTATTTGTTTAGCATCATAATTACTCGTAAAAAAATTGAAGCATCCATAGTTTTTAATGTATGGTGGCAGGATCAACATTAAAAATAATTATCTATAATGAGCAATGTCTTGATAATAAGAGATAAAAAATCCAAAACCTGCATGAAAGTAAAAGAGAAGGGATAAGTAGATGCGGGTCGTCAAGGTATGATCATCTTTTGCATCCAATGTTTTATGTAAATTTGATAGTATCAAGGGGAGAGGGAAAGGAGCCTGCTTCACGCCAAGGATCGAGTGCCGCCTTGGTAGGAGCGCGTCGACAGCGAAGGCGCACCTCGACGAGGCCAGCCCCTTCGGCCACATCGGGATGGACGACGACGAGGAGTAGACGCTCTGTCGTAGGGCGCGGGGTGGACGACGACGAGGAGTAGACGCTCCGTCGTAGTGCGCGGGATGGCGGGTAGATACAACCGTCATAGTTTAGGTTAAAATCTCTATGTAATAAAAGTTGAACTTGGCCAGATGTAATAATAATTGCTAATTTTATTAGTGAGTCACTTACTTACGGCGCCTGCCTGTGCGGACACGTGTCCATGGTACGTCCGCGCAGCCGCATTTCCAATCAAAATTTAGTTAGTAAATTAAATTCATCGCAAAAAAAAAGTTAGTAAATGTGTCGTTCCATACCGCCACGTCATTATGGGTCGTTTTTTCTACAACCACGCTCCGTTTACGCCGGACAACGGGAGATGACCTAACTGTCTAAACCTAGGGAGCAGGTAATCCTAGCAATAATAGTAACTTTGTTTTGTCTCGAGCTCATCTTTTGGACAAGAAAAAAAAAAGAGAAGCATGCACATACATACTTGAGGCACATTCAAAATCAGTGTGTAGTGCGGAGACACCTACTCACGCAAAGTAATGAACTCCAAAACTGATGATGTACAGAAGAAAAAAATGCTCTACAGACGCAGCCGGCGAGCGGCGGGCTTCCGCGCTCGGACGAGGAAGACATCATCAATGACAGGCCCGCACAGCGTGGCGTCGGATTTCATGAGATGGTTGGAGCTCTGGAACACGACGCGCGTGGCGTTGGCGATGGCGGTGAACTCGAGCGCGGCGGGCTTGGACCCGCCGGTGCCGTGGGACTCGTACGGCACCTTGAGCGTCCCCCGCGCCGCGTACGCCTCCACGGCCAGGGAGCCGCTGCAGCCGTTGGCGGCGTCGCCGACGGAGAAGGAGAGCCTGTACGACCACCCGATCACGGTGGGCACCTCCTGCAGCAGCGCGGCCTCCCTGCCGGCCACCAGCTCCACGGCGCGCGCGCCCTGCGGCACCCTGTGGTGCGGCGCGTCCACGTACTTGACCACCTTGGTGTCCGACATGACCATCCACCCCGACAGCGGCGAGTTGATGTCTTCGAGGATGGGCGGCACCAGCACGCCCCACGGCGTGCCGGGGAAGATGTACGGGCCCAGCTCCAAGTCCCCATTGTTACTGGAAGCCGGAGATATCTTGTAGGGTAGCGTCCCGTCAGCAGTACGGCGCCGCTCATCTGGGACTTGCCCGGCGCCTGCGCCAAGTTCCCGTTGGGTCCAACTGTCACGTGAACTAGTAGTAATCGATCCGCCCGCTGGAGGGAAGTCGCGTACAGGACCTCACGTGCACGTGCTCCAGCCGCAACACACGCCCTCTCTCGCTCCGGCTCCTGCTCCAACGCCCACGCCGCCGCGTTCATACTCACACTCAAGTCGCCCACCGAGGATCAATCGATTCATTAATTGGGTTAGCTAGCAGCTCACGTTTCTTTTCTCTCCTCTCTCTCCCTCTTAATTAAATCTAAATCGCTAGCTAGCTAGCAGCACGGAAATCGAGTGCATGCCGCTCCGTTCATCTGCTTTTCCTTTTCTTCTCCACATTGCTCTTAGTATTCAATTGTTGCACCAATTTCTGAACAATTACTGCCCGGGAGTAGGAGTACTAGTATAATAATAGTACTACAAAATATTTGCATGCTTTTAATTAATTGCTAGGCAAATCAAATTCCACCTAATGTATCAACGAAACACAAAACTCAAGAACAAGCAACAAAAAAAAAAATTCCTCGGTCCACGTTTTTTCGCCTTTAGCGGAGGGCATCGGAACTTCTGGTCACCGTAGTTGAACACTTCTGGTTAGTTCTTTGAGGCGCTTCCCACCCACCGGTCTAGCCTAATCTTAAGATGAGATAGCTTCTCCCGCACGTGTTCACACTAAGTGGCACCAATCGTGTGAAACTAGCACATCGGGGCCACCGACCCAACTCTTGCTTGCATGAACTTGGGCCATTTTCGGGTCAATCATGTTCCTCTCATCTATAGTAATACAAACATGGATTAAGTCGCATGAGATACCTTTTTTTTCAAAAAAATTCTAGGGCTTACATGGAGCCCGCATGTTCAAGTTTCCCTTAAACTGCGCAACCAAGGGTCAGAAACCCTTCCCCACTTCAGTGGGATTTTAAATAAACATTATAAAGTGTGGTTTGAAGTGGAAAACCAATACACACTTATTTTTAAGTGGCATTTTCTTCACAAACGGGACTATCTCGGAGGAAGGTTATGCACTTATAGAGCGAAACTTGCACATCCGGGCAATCAAGCACGCTCTTGCATGAACTTGGCTCTTTTTGGCTTATCGATCCGAGCTCACGCGTATTGACATACATAAGTTTGCTTGTACTTTCTTTTCTATGCTACTTTACAAATTGAAACACTAGATTAATATCTTCCCTTTTTTTAGAGAACTAGGTTCATGTTAGCCAACGAGAACTCGCCTCCGAACGCCCCACCGAGCATCTAATATCTTATATGTAGGCCTCTACATTTCCAATAATAAAGGATTGCTTCGACGCGGCCTGTAACAAAGCCATTATGCCAATGCAACACATTGAAAAGGTAAATATGATTACAACGGGCATGTGACCTAGACAAAAAGGCAAACGCAAGAAAAACGAGAAAATGAGTAGCGAGACGGAAGAACCAAAGCACCCGAATACGCCACCCCAAAATGTGGAGTAGCTAGGGTTCGCTAGCCATTGAGGACTCAACGGAGATCGCATGCCCACACACCACTCCATAGGTGTCATTGAAGCGGGTAGCCATGGTCCATGTCGACCACACACATGTATCTTCAAGGCCGCTGCCTCCTCATGGGGATGCTCGCTCGACATCGCCAAATGCCTCTCGTTGCACGCATGGTCACACGCGTGGCTGAGGCCCGCCTAGACCTCTACCTCGATCTTCCTTCCCAAGAAATCATTCGACTCGAGGAGTAGGTCCCGAATTCTTCGGCGACAGGTGCATATGCGAGTCAACCACCTTGCCTTGGCCGTCTTTCTCGCCTAGAAAACACTGCTAGAGAGAGAGAGAGGGGTAGTTGACTAGGTAGATGATTTTGTTGTACCAAATGGCACATCTTGTATATAATGACATACAGTGGCGGAGCCAAGGCCCGGCATGCCCGGGCGGCTGCCCGGGCTCCAGCGCTAGAACTCCTTTTGATCGCTTAAGGAAATAGCTAGCTTAAGTAAGCATTTGTTAGGGCAAATCCTGTTCAACATGGCCATGCATTGATCTTGCCTAGGCTCGATATTTGGGCTAGCTCCGCCACTGATGACATAACTAATCAAATCTACGGGGATAGAGTATCTACGTGCCATACATGGAATCTATGCGAGCTCGCTTCTTAGAAAATATAATTTCACCAATTTCGAGAACCGAGAGTAGCTCGGTGGTAAGGCTAGCGAACGCGTAGCTTATCCACCCAAATTCAAATCTCCACCTAGAATTTCCACCTAGCGGTAATTTTGCTGGAAGATACTAATTTTAAATCAAATTATCATCCTAGAAGATGTTGGTGGTTATAACATATTTTAGTTTCGCCAAAATAAAATTAGAACGACACATGAACGTCGTAGGCTAGCAAAACTGATAAACCCGTTCATCTCTCTCTGCAACCCACCTCGTTTTCAGCGTATCGCGTGACAATTATGTTATGGAGCGATGGAGGAAACCCACGCGCGCAGCCACTCAACCCCGATGCCTCCACTTCTCCCCCCAATCCAATCCAATCCCCACGCCGCCGCCCTCGATCTCCTCTCCTCCCCTCCCCGCCGTCGACCCCTCCCGTGGCCGCAGAGCTCCGTCTCCCCGCAGCCGAGCAACTGACTTGGACGACGAATGACGAGCGCGTCCAAGGGCGCGCCTTTTCCCCCGCTTCCGACGGCCATGCATGCTGCATGGCTATCCGGCGAGGCCGCCTCCCATTACCGGCGACCGCTGATCTTCTCCGACCTTCTGCTTCTGCCGTTGATCCGTCAACTGTTGCCTCCATCAGCCTCCTGCTCGCGCGCATCTGAGCGGGGGATCAAAGGGGGTGCAGCGGCTTTCGAGGAGCCACCGGGTTCGCGCCAAGCTGCGGAACGGAAGGTACCAGGAGGACGCCGTCGAGCTGAAGGAACACGCCGCTGTACCGCTCTCAGTTCTGCTCTGGTCCACGTTATTTTTATGTGGTATGCTGTGACGCGGCATGTTGAGGTCTCTGCTGTGAGGAGCTGTATTGCTGCCGGTGACCACCTACACGAGCGGCTTCCGGCGGCCACATCTTTGAACTCCTTCCGGCGACCACGACTCCGAGATGCTGCTGACGGCCAACTATCGAGTAAGCTGCGGCCGGTGAGCTCCCTGTTTTTTGTGCGAATTTTTGAGCTCCCTGTTGAACTGAATACGTGCATCGGCGCGCAGTAGAGAATTCGTCCATGTATAGATGTAAACTTGTTTAAGCTCAATGAGAACTTACGTACGGGCATAGGTAGTGTATATTGCGTAGGCACCGGTATGTGCTAAATTGTTTTGGTTGCTTGCTGTTTGTTATGCATATGCATTGCTGAAGTCTTGCATATTTTTCAGGTTCGAATGATCAAATCTCATTAGTCGGGGGAGATGAAGGGCTCCAAGCAGGGGTCTGGGAGGTGCATCGGAACTTGGAAGGGGAACCGGGTGGAGGAGGAGGCACTCCGGTGGCTGCAGATCAACTTCGCGGCCTACGTCAAGAGTAGCGCCACTCCTGCCAGTCTCTCCACTGCGAGGCCCTTGCGTGCCAGGTTACCCACACCACCATCGTTCTCTGTTTGCTTTGGTATATGTTGCTGTCATGTGTAGTTCCACGTTTGTTTCTGGGTTTGAGTAAATGGAGTGTGGCAAACCGTCTTGAATTTTATTCCAAGATTACCCTGTCATGTTCATGATTGAATTGATCGCCCCTGTTTTTTCATTCCACGTGTAGATGCGCGGAGGTGCAGATACATTCGTAATGATCAAGAATGGAAACGTTTGCTATACGAGACTTTATTCATTTCGTTGTGTGAAGAACAACCGAAATAACTTTTTTTTTTTTGGCTTTGCTTCAGTATTTCTACAACTGAATGTATGATTGATGAAAATCTTGTAATAAAATGCAACTGCCACTCCCTCTAATTTGTGAGTATGTTGACATCATAACCTTGTGCTAGCCGTAAGACATTCGGGAGATCTATTCCAGATCAGCTACCAACTTATATACTGCCTCTGTTTACAAATTTGCTGTCACTTTTGTACATCTTTATTTTCTTCTTGCCATTCAGAACTGACCATCATTTTTTTGTTCGAGTACAAGAATACAGAGATGGGGGACTAGATAATGGAAGTTGCAGCCTGCATCTGGATGCCTCTCTATCCCGACACGGTGATGGTAGGCTGGCGGTGATCTAGCTTGCTGGCATCCACTTCGTCCAGGTGGTCGCAGCAAGGACCACCACTGCTACCTTGCCGCCGACATCATTCAGGACCTTGTTGACATCGACAAATCAAATTTTCTGCTTTGTTTGTTATCACTAGTCCTGAGTTTATAGTACTCTGTCAATTGGTACTCCCTCCTTGCCAAAATTTAGTGCGTATAAGAAATTTTTGAAGTCAAACGATATAAAGTTTGACCAAGTATGTAGAACAAAATATCAACATCTAGAACACCAACTCAATACCATTAGATTCCTCACGATGTATATTTTCATATGGTATATATTTGGTATGGTAGATGTAGATAATTTTCTCAAAAAATTTGGTCAAATTTGATATTGTTTGACTTTTCAAAAAATTTATATGCACTACATTATGGCAAGGAGGGAGTATGCACAAGTCTGATTAGAATCTACAGGTTAATTCGTAAGAAGCCTGCTTATATATTGTTTTGTAATTAAACCAGCTTGATCTACGGAGCTACAGTTGATATTAACTAACATTTCCCTCAAATTTTGAGACGAAAATAGAACTGCTACTGTTTTGGCATGATAAAAAGATTTTTTTTTTCTAGTTAGTATCTCATGTGAGATGTGTTTGTGTAGCTAACCATTGATTCCTGCAGAATTGCAAGAGCAGAGATGGTAGTAACTTGATTGCAGCAATATCAATGATATAGAGTTGCTTATCTGAGCTAGTTTTATTTTTTGGTTCATAAAGATCTAATCTTTTAGTTAATGAACCGTATGTAAATTGGATGTACTCTATGAATCAAATACTTTTCGTGTAGATATCACGTACAAACTTGTATACTACCTGTAGTTGCAATATTTCGATTTCATGACATGCACGAACTTGCTGTAATTTTGGTATTCCTTATTTTCTGCTTGCCACCATCAATTTTTTTGTTGTTGTGCAAGGATATTGAGAAGGAGGACTAGATAATGGAGCCTGGGTTACACTTTTTTTGTTGGATCGAGACTTACACTTTTTAAGTTTATTTATACCTTGAAGATAGTTCACCATTTTCTTGAATGTGTCAGCTCTATCTTTATATTGTAACCGACTAACTGGGTACCAACTCTATTTTAACAATGAAATTAACAGGCATTTGTCCCTGCCATTTCCCCAAATCGAATATGCAAAACACCAGATTAACGTGCTCCCATTTTGGAGGTTAAGAACTCACTCTCCAATCTTGCATAACCCTGCACACAGTGTTAATAAAATACAAATTTTGCTGATTACGTTTGGATCTTGAGAGCTCTTCCTTGGCAATTCATTCATGTTCGTGATTTACTTCATTCAGATTGGATTTAGTGTAAGTTTTTATGATTTTCTTGCCTGATTAATTTAGGATCATCAACTGATTCGTAGCAATCAACTTCTCTGCTTGAAAGTTCTCTAAGTCAAGCATTGAGACTCCGAAACTAATACTTTTCCATATACTGACATGCACCTAGTTATTTATTCGACATTATTTCTAGCTTGTAGTAGAAACATTTGTTTTGTTTATTTTTTTATCTAAAGGACATGTATTAGTTCTTGATCTATCTTTTACGAGCTGCAATTTGCTAGAAGTTTGAGCCTTTCTTGTAATTTTGCTGACAGCCACTCCAAAATGTAACTGATGGCATGACCATTCGCTAATTTATAGTGTTCTCGTAGTCATCACACTTGCCTAACTTGTGAATTATTTGTGTTCAGATTCTATGTTGTCAGACATTCTCCTCTTAGAATTGAGCATGTGGTAGCCTCTGTACTGAGTTATGTTGCTAGGTTCAAACTTAGCTCAGAGAAGCAAAGGTAGTTTTAGCGTGTATGTTATTTTTAGGTGTAGGACAGTTGCATTTGGTGTTGAAAATGCACAAAGTGATATCATATCCCTGTTTTGTGATTCCGGTTAAATGGTTTCCTCTTTATTCCAATTTCCAAGATGTGTATGTGTTGTGTACATTGCCAGATATTCAATTCAGCTCAACCTTAGTGTTGGGCAGTGCATTTGTGTTCAGCATCATTTCCTCATGCTATTGTACATCATGTTGACAAAAAAGAAATAGAGGTTTCTTGGTGTAAATATGGTGCTGATCCTAGTGTTGGGCAGCGCATTTGTGTTCCTAGTGTATATTTGATCAAAATGAGTGAATAATACTATCTTATCTATCGAATAAATGAGGAGTGGCAATCCATTGTCCTTTGCTGATGATGTACTTTTGTTTCTTCCTTGCTAATGCAACACTTTTGTTTTTATTCAGGGTTGATGGGTGGGTGTGGACGACAGCTAAAGCTAGCACACGGCGGAGGCGGTGGCGGGGATGGTTCAGGAGGGCACCCACTTGGATGACTTGATCTCCAGCTGGATGTCGTTGGAACAGACGAGGGGACTACATCATGCGGGTGACTCCCTATTGCTGTCTCAAGATGGGAATGGTCCGGGTCAACCCATCGGGTCATTGGCCAACCCAAAATATCGAGGCTGTTGGGGCACTTGGGTTGGCCTCGTGGAGGAGTTGGTCTAGCGGAGTCGGCACTGCCTGGCCCATTGGGTATGCATGGTTGACCCAGTCGCTTTGACTCCCTCGAATAAGCCCTAATCGCCAATCTCGTCCATGTACCGTCCCCGCCCCCCTCCATGTCTCCCGCTCCTCCTGCTTGATGTCCAACTCATATATCTTGTCGTCCACTTCGCCGTTCCTCTCGCCACTCAGCTCGTCGTCGTCCAGCTCCTTAATTTGAAGTCTCGTGCTGCCTTGGTCTGCTTCCCCTTCCCCGAGACGCAACCAAGCACATGTGATACTTACCTTGACATGCTCCAGTGGTTGTGGCTTGGTGTTTGACCTGCTCCGGTTCTTGATAGATTTAACATCCCTTACATGCACAGTTTGGCACACAAGCCAAGAATCGGCAGGAGGGGTATCCGTTTTCTTTTTGGTTCAAGAGACTAATGCTAATGATATAAAAGTCTGGTGTCTCAAGGATTATGATAGTCAAGAATGGGTCCTAAAACATAGTGAAAATTCTGTTGGCAGATGCTTTACTTGCACCATTTTAATATTGTGATTCTCCATCTTAACATACTGAAGGTTTTTGCCTTGCTTTTCTTCAATGAGGTTTTTGGTTTCGGCAATAAAAGTTGACATTCTTGGCTTCTAACCTTCACTACACTGAGATGCAATTCCCTAAAAAAGACCGAGATGCAATTGTACAAAATAGCTACACTGCGCACATGACTCCAGACATGGCCAACTCATATGCAAGTATGCAACTCTAGTTCTTATTGCGTGGTTTATCATCCTAAAACAGTTTCGGTTGTTTATAATGGATTTTATGTTCTCATCAGTAGTGCCATAATAGTTGTATTTCAATTTCATCTAGAAAACTACTGAACATCTGATCCAAATGAGTTCTTTTTTTGGCGCAGCTGTCAAGAATCTTTTCAAAAACTCTAGTTTTCCACTCTCTGTTAAAGATTTACCTGCCGCTCTAGATAATCTAGTAGGACCACAAATACTATGAAATTTGGGAGGATTAATCATGTACAAAGGATCCTATGTTATGATTATAAAATTATGATTGACTCTTGTATCTTTTCTGCTTGGTGTGGAATATATGGGCTTGGTTTGTCGTGTGATATAATGACTATATTCATATATGTGGTCAAATGAACAATATGTTTCTTCATGAGTTTGGTTACTTCTATTTTTTGTGATGATCATCAGGTTGGGCACTAATGTTTAGTTTCTTGTCCATTTTAGGAACTCATCATTTTCTGATAGATGAACAGGTTGCTCTTGATGCAGTTATGTGAACTGGTAGCTATCTCCAGTCTGACCTGATTTTGAAAAAAAATGAACTTATATCTAAGGGTTGTTTAGAATGCTTGAATTTCACAAGTAAAACGATTTGATAGACGTTTGGAGGTTTAATCATGCACTAAGGTATCTATATTATGATTAATAGTAAGTTATGTCCTTTGATAGACATTGTAACATTATGCAAACAACACAGTTGATTCTACTCAATTGCCATACGCACTATTTCTTGTTTTTAAGTTTCTCTTTGAATATTCGCTTATTACAATGAGCCATGACACCCATGATCTTGAGTTTGTAATTGTAGATCATGAGGACACTAAAACAAGTGAGGGCAATGGACTTTGAGAGATGAGAAAACGAAGTCATGAAAGTCCTGATATGTTAGAACATATAAGCTTTCTGAGGTTTGCTATTAGCTTCTTGTAAATTTGCTCCGAATATTTCTACTATGGACTATGGAGTTATTGTTGCTTGCAATCATGTACGTATTTTATTTGGTCTGGCTCATTAGTCCCCTGTAAACATTGAATACTTCATATTCTTAGGTAACAACCTTGATGTGCTATCATAATTTTGTTTAGATATTCGCTGAGCATATACACAAATGAAATCACTATTTTTCCATGGCTATAACATTCTAAAAGGCTTGTATAATTATATTACATCTAAATTTTGGGTCGGCCCTAGTAGGGTACCCATTGGGCCAGCGGGACCACAATATTTTCTCGGAATGGGTAGACCCATGGGCCCTAGAATTGGCCTTGAGGCCACAGGGCCAGGTCCAGGCTGGCCCATTCCCATCCTGATAATTTTGTGATATCCCGTTGTTGTGTAGATGATTTTTTAGTTTTTCTGTATGTATCTAAAAGATTGTCGGTTCCCTCAAGTTTGTAGGTTGATGAAAGGATATTTAAGTCTCTACTAAAATTTGTGTTTTTTTTGTAGTTTTGTAGCTTTTGATGGCTAGTTATTGCTGAAATTTTTTGCAACAGGTTACAACCATCTAATTATTTGCTTAGGAATTGATGGTAGCTTATCTTTCTAATAAACGAGGAGTGGCAATCCTGTTACTAATTCAGGAGTAGTAATTTTCGAGTAGGTTCTGGTTGTTAATGAGAAGCAAACAGAGCTGCTAGTAAGGTTTACATATTCCTTCAATTTTCTATAGAAATATGCTGCTTTACATATTCCTAATGGTAGTAGTGTTCTCTCGTCCCACTATCTTTACTATTATATTGCAGTTGGTCGTAGGTAGTACAACGCGTTTGGTGAAGGAGATTGAGACCATCCTGTCCATCCAATTATTTTCAACATCTCCGCTTCAATGTTCACCGTCGGATCAAAGCAAATCATTGCTTTCCTTCGTTTACTACGCAGCTCGCTAATTGCTAGATCAAAACATATCACTGATTTCCTAATCCGCTATTACTACTCTATAAAATTATTATTTCTTTCCTTCTTTTCCCATATCTCTACTACGTCGTCCTTCCTTCGCTTCGTCGCGCCTTGAGATCGCTGGCACCTTCTTTGACTGCTCATGTAAAAAAAAACTGGTCTGGAAATAACTTCACCATGAAATCCGCCACCGAATCCTCCCATCGATCTTGCGCTCTCCTCAACCGCCGATGCTCCACACCCGGAGCTTCCATGCCTCCCTGCCGTGACGGGGCCGCCGTGACGACGCCCTAACTCCGCGCCTCACTCATTCGCGTGCGCCTCCACATAACCGCGTAGTCGCACCACACGCCCTCCGTGCCCCAAGCCTCAAGCCTCCCGCTCACTGAGATTCTCGCCGTTGCGGGGAGCAGAGAGGTTCAAGACCAGAACGACGAGATGTGCCTGCAACAGGATGAGAGAAGGGGTCCTCGAGCGGATCTGAGCGCCATCCCACGCCGTCGGTCACCTTCGTGAGATTGGCACCCCGCACCCCTCCTTCCTCATGCTCCCCTTCTTCTCTCCCAGCGGCAGTCATGGTAGCTCGGCGGCGGCCCCGCAGCATCGATGGACGGGAGCCCGACCTGCCGGTAGGACA
Source organism: Lolium rigidum (assembly GCF_022539505.1). Lineage (NCBI taxonomy): Eukaryota > Viridiplantae > Streptophyta > Magnoliopsida > Poales > Poaceae > Lolium > Lolium rigidum. Next base: position 27,895,654 of record NC_061510.1, on the reverse strand, counting down.
GAGACGATTTGCCATCTTGATCTATGCCTACTATGTTTTTTTTTACGGTGGATCTATGCCTGCTCATGCTGACGCCTTTCTCATGTTGGATAAAATGTATACCCACAATAAATGACACAGCTCATGGTCTTTCATTGCTAGGAAATAGCTTGGACATTTTTCACTTGTGTTCTGCGACATGGAGGTCAAGAAGCTACCTCCGCCTCTCCTAGGTCCAAGACAGGACTATACACGTAGCCAGCACCTACAGCCCATCAGGTTCTTTGATGCTCTTTGTGTCGTTCAGAATTTATTTTCACAACTAAATGTTTTGACCCTTCTACAAATAAATTGCATTTGAATCTTTTTTTCAATTGAGCTATGGTGCTTGGGTAATTCTTAGGTTGAGTATAGGGTTATATGAGGGTCTACTGCTTGTGGGGGTTAACACCTGCTATATAAATTCAGAGTTTTAAAACTAATTTTGTGGCGAGTTCTTTTCTTTAGGATGCTATTGCGTGATCTTTTCTGCCCAGGTAACTAGAATGCTTCCTATTTTAAGTCGTCTTGATTACTTGTTGATGAAGTGAAGTGAAATGATCAGACAAATCAGTTGAGAAACAGGATGATTCCCTCAAGGGAGGATTTGAGCTGCTAATTAAGATAGAGATGTCAAAGGTTCCAGGTCATGATATTTTTTGTTTAGAAGAGGTAATGATATCTTGCATTCATGGGTGAAGGTCTGATTTAATTAGGCTTAGGTGGCGCTGGTATTGTGTTGTCTCTTGATTAATATAGGTGGATGTTGAATTTGATCTCCTCCAGTCGGAGTCCAACTGGATATATATTGTGATATAGCAAATTAACTTCTGCAAGGATACAACCGTAGATGGAATATTATTGCCCCAATAATTTCTCAAGCTTCGTGACCAAATCACACCAGTCTGAATATCCAGTCTTGCCTTATTTCTTGTTCTATAAATCTCTACTTCACATTGCAAAGCACCCGGTTTCCTACTCTGTTTAATTTAGTATATGTACCCCAGGGGTGCTTTTTACAAGAAATTAGGTTTCTTACTTCCATTGGCATCATACAAATAATAAAGAAAATATGTATACACTCATTGCTTTTCAGGTTACCATTTATGTCGATGGAATGATCTGGTTGAATCTTTGTCCCTTGTTAACATTAAATCCGAAATTACTGCTAGATGGTTCGGTTCTTATATTGTGTATGATTCCACTTCAGAATAGTTGGTTGCTCCCTTGTCTAATTTCTGTCGAACTGTATCCATTTTGTGTTTTGTATCCCATATATAAATAAGCAAAGATATTGTGTTGGTGTCAGAATCATTACTACAGCATAGCTTCGGAGGTGTTATAAACCTGTCAGATTATCAATGGAGCTAGATAATGAGCTTAGCCAGGTAAAGATGTTAAAAAAGCTCCTGCGGTCAAGAAAGCCCCTAGACAGCCAGTAGGCATTCTAATTTGTCAAGGTGCCCCATATACTTAAATTGGTTAAAGCACTTCCAAGTTTTGATAATTGCCTTATACATGTATAATCACAGATAAAAAGAAGCCTTTCTAGAATTATAGATGTAATCAAGGGAATGCCAAGATTCAGTGGTTTATCGAGTCTATATCATCTATTAGCCAAGCATAGTGCCACTCTGAGTCAGTTGTCTCATATATTGCCTTAGGTTTGGTTATGTAATGTTGCTTTTGTTTCTTAGGGTGTTCTTGCTCAAAGGAGGTCAATTCTGGTCTGAGATCAGATCCAAATCACAAAGAACGTTGCAAGAAGACAGTTACACTACCTGTGTGTTGTAGTAGAGCTCAAAGAAACAAACCAGGTAGCAGCCAATCACTACGGTGTTATCTTTGCCTTTGGTTTGGTAAAGTAACGATTTGTATTATGCTTGCAAAAGCAGGTGTAACCATGTGCACAACCAGTATATTCATGATTTTCTCTCATGTATTTAGTTTAGAGTATCAGTGTAAAACTACACTGATATTTTGATGCCACGAAAGGGCGGAAGTGGAGGTCAGGTGGCTTGAAAAAATCATATGATACACCTATGTCCATCAACATACAGGTATTTTTCTGTTAACTTGGCACCATCTATGTTTTCATTCAAGCACTGGACTGACATGTTTCTCATCAGAAGGTTACTGCGTTCAAGGACCTTGTAAATAATTTAACTCAAGCGCATTTGAATCAACTGGCTGAGCACCCTGTTTCATATTTTTTATGGCTGAGTACTCTGTTTCCTGAAAACTTACTATATGGAGTTTACTCTGGCTGAGCACCCTTTTTTATATTGTGCTTCACATGGACCTTTCCTGTTATGTCACTCTAGCCTTGTGTGAATCTCTATTTGTACCCGCTAGGTTAAGTGTTTAGCTTTCGCTCTATAATGTATTTTCCACTTCGTTACTAAATTTGAAGACATTATTTGCAGGCCCAGAAAATGAATACTCTCCAAAAGATCAGCTATGATTTCCTATATTTGGGTATCACTTCCGAGCATGTATAATGGGAGAATATTAGGATTATATATAGGATTAGTAGAACATCATATTTTGAAGCGATATTATATTGTATGTTGAGTATTCATCGGATAATATTCATTCACCGAATGGTGATTTAATTGATAAATATTTAATTGTATCTTTTCAATGCACTTTTACTCTCATTTCTGGCATGTCTTTTGGAAATTATATTTTGTTGTTGAGAAAAATACTTACAAGTTTATAGCTGCTTGAAACCATTGAGTGCAGAAAATAATATTTATCTTGATTTTTTTAATCCGTAAAGGTTGTACCAACACGTACATATGTTGCTTGAAGTCTGTTGTTACTTCGGTCATGTTGTAGTGTATATATATAATTTTTTATGTGTACGGGACTTACGAACCAATATTGAGGGAATTCAACAAAAAAATCAATACCATTCATATATTAATTTTAATTTTATGCTTCTAATCAATATCAATTATTATATAAAAAGTTAAATAACCAACAAATTTTTTTTTGAAAATATGATACTTTCTTTCTTGTGGACTTCATTCACTATATTTTAAATTATATCTGCAAAGTGAGGTGTTTTAACTATCTTTCAAATTATATATATTTGCAAAGTGGGGTGTTTTAACGGTCTTTGTGCATAACATTGTGCAACTCATGGTTTTCACAACTTACTATCACCTTAACATTTTTATATTCTCGCTTCATGGCATTACAAAGGAGTTTACCAGATTCTAAATTCAATGAGCCATGAGTGATAATGCTCGGATATGAAAGATGGTGCCTATATGAGAGGGTAACCAGATGGGAAGGATATCGAAAATAAGTAATATATGTTGTTTGGTCTGGGATGGTGAGGACAGAGAAAAAGATACTCACCAAGAAAAATGTTTGTCATAGTCACGCTGATTAGTGAAATAAATCGAACAACTTAATTAAGGTTGATTACTTTATTTGGTTAACTCACCTGCACTGAACTATGAGAGTTAATTGCGGGATCATTGCTTTAGATACAGGAATCATAGATTTTATTGGACTACATTTAAAAAAAATATGAAACCTTATTTTCTTTGTATATGTTTTCCGTACATACAAATTACTATATTTGTTACAAGTACGATACAATTTTTGAACCCGTGGCAACGCACGGACATTCAACTAGTATATTTTAGTTTGTGTCTTGTATGTATTTAGGTTATCCAGAATCAATACCGCAAGATAAGGCAGTAGTATTTCTACTTACATCAACTCTTTAATTTTATCACTATTCTTGTCTAACTATTATCTTTACATGGATGGTGCCTTGGAGCTGAAAAATTGGTGGCAGGTTCAGGAGGACTTACTCCACTCAGCCACCGGGGACAAGAATGTCTACGATAATTAGGTGCCCCCGCTGCTTTTTCTGGAAAAATAACACTTCCAATTTTGTAGGTTGGTAGCTGAATGGCTAGTCATTGTTCAAAGTTGTAGTATCTGTTGATCAAGGAAAGCATGCATAATTGTTTTACAACATTGGGTATACTTATCCACTTTCATGACATGGTGGCTTGTGTAATTTTTAGCAATGGAGATGCATTGACTACAAAATGGGTAAGTAGCCATGACAACATCATGTTGAATTCTTGATGGATGCATGATTCAGGCTCAACTCTGCATTCTCTAGTCAGCTACCACTTGTTGCCAATAGATGTTTCTAGGCTTGCTGTGTATACACTGTGATCTGTCTATACTTCCTGATAACCTATCATGTGTAATATGTTGGCCATACTTTGTTTTTATCGCCCAAAGTTTGGTTGCCAGTAGGTATACCTGACTTCTTTTGTCCCATAGTTGTTCAAACCCTTATGATGATTTTAACCAGCTACCGGATGGTACTATCACTTGGAAGTTTTAACATGGTCTAATATGTAGAACTGAAAGCATCACTTCCCTGCTCAATAGAATAAGCCCATTAGTCCGTTTAATGTTCATAGGTATGTCTGTAGTACTACTAGCCAACAAACATGTGATTATGTGAATCATCAATTTGATATTTTGCACAACTTGTAGCGATTCAATTCGTCTTCGAGATATTTCAGCTTCAAAGTAGTTTGATATTCCTAAATTGTTAGCATTTTAGGACACATGCGCTGATCTTAGATTGGTTAGGAGTGGCTAGGTTTAATTGTTTCCATGTCTAGATAAATATGCTGCTGATTCTACTATATATTTGATTGAAATGTTGTGGTGTTCAATGTCATTGTTTGTGCTAAATAAATGAACAATTCTAGCTTATCTATCCTGTCATGTACATGCGGAGTGGCAACGATTTGGATAGTGGATACTTGTGATTGTCATTATTTGTCATCATCATTTTTCTTTTAATGATGCTACACTTTTATTTTTCTTCAGGATTGATGAGTGGGTATGTTGGTGGTACAGTGAGCCCAAGGCGGCGGTGATGGCGAGGAGGGGTTCGGGAGGGCGCCCACCGAACTTGCTCTCCAATTGGACAATGCAGCCCGGGGACGAGGACCTACAGGTTTTGCCTCCCATTTCTGCCTATCCTACATGATGATATTTTGTGGATGCCATTGTTGTGCATTGTTACAGATCGCTGGTTGGTGTGATCAAGTCTGGAGCTAGTTTTCTCCTAAATAACACAATTTTTTTAACTTCTATGTGTGTAGATATGTCGAGTGTTTGATTTTGGCAAATAAATGAGATTGTTGCTGCTTAGGTCGTGTATGCTTGTTCAATAATACTATCACGTATGTATCTATCTAGTAAATGATGAAATGTCTCGTCTGCACTATTTATTTATCTCTTTTAAGGAGAAGCATACAGTAAATAAGATCTTGGTTTTTTTTGTCTTGGTATGTAGTTATGATTGGCTAATAAGTAATAAAGGGGATGGCATATGTATGGTATACATCTTGCTTAGCATGGTCTATGATTTTCGGTAGGCCAGTTCAAATTGAGTTTTGATGAATCTCCATATTAATTTTTGTGGAGACCGCGTTCGACATATGTGAAGTATCTATCCTTTGAGTAGATAAATGTTGCGCTTCCTGTAAGCTTAAGAAAGTCACAGTTAACGTCTCGAGAGACATGTTGTGCTGGTTGGCATAGTGTCTTCTCTGACTAGTATTGTTCCAGCCATATGTGTTACAGATTGTTCAGTGTTCAAAACTACAAAAGTAAAAGGGTTGTATGTGCATGCTTGCATATTCTCCTGATTGTTATTTCCATTCTTTATTTTCATATCTCTAAAGTGGCAAATGATGTTCGTTTCAGGGAATGGTTGTTGGCCATGTGTGTTACTTCCTAGAAGATGTGTATCCTCAGTGGACTGGCTGGTGTCCTCTGCAGATGTCGTGCCTGCAAAGGGTCCACTTTAGGTGAATGTTGCTTCTAAATTTTTGTATGTACATGTGTCCTACTATTCAGGTTCTAAATTCTCGAGTATATGTGTGGTCTTGGCATGAATTGGATTGCATGTGAAAACTGCATAGAAAATGATTGTCTAGTATCTTTGGCTTAGTTGATTTTCTCATAGAATGCCTATTGTATCCCTCCTTGTGTTAACTAATAATTTGTGCAACTATGTATAAGATAACATCATATCTCTGTTTTAACTAACTCAACTAACCATGAAGTATAAGATAACAACCGGGCACAATTTCTCCATCTCGTGAATACCCACAATTGGTATTTGCTAAATCTTCCCAAGAGTTAACTATCATGTTTGTTCTTCTTGTCCGAGGATGATAACGAGGAGGACACCAACTATCTGATGGGAAGAGTAGTAACAACTTCTCTAGCACCATGACTAGCGCATGAGATGCTATGGTTGCAATGGATGAGCAACAAAGGTTTCAGGTTCTTTAGCCTGTTGTGTTGTATATGTAACCATCCTAGGATGGGATGGGATTGAACTTGTGTGCTGTTGTGCATTAGTTTATTCGTTCTTGACCACGTTTTGTTGTTGGTGGTTGCGGAGGTTCTGACTGACTGTATATTTGCGTGTCACATGGGTTTTAGATATTGTCTTTGTTGAAGTATATATTTGTTTGATGTGCACGTTTTTACGTCTGAAAAATCAGCAGGGGCATGCCAAAATTTCGAACGCCCCTTCAAACTAATTTGGATAGGTTAACTATCTTAAGTACTAGTTTAATTTCTTAAAGAAATTCTGCATGGTAGGATGAGCGTATCTTGATCTTCTTCGTTAAGTTGTGATGCTTAGGGGATTAGGATAGTGCTCCTTGCATGTGTGTACCAGTACTAGCATAGCAGATATCGAGGGGAATAATACTTATGTCGTAGCTGTTAGCATGAGAACCCCACTTTTTCCGTCCAACAACTTACTAGCATAAATCCGGTTTTACATTACGTACTCTACATCAGTGTTCCCCTGATGTTGCAGTGAGTTCTCTTGTCAGTGCTGCCAATGTTTTTAGTTAGTTCTATGTTGTTAGTATATCAGTAGTAACTCTCAACGCCTTTCCTGAGCTGTATATATACTTCTCGTAGGCACTGTAATTGCATCTTCACTAATGGACAAGAAAGGAAGAGCCTTCTAATAAGAACCTTATCTGGAATGGTATTGCTATATTCCCTTTATCTGCATTAAACCATGTGTGTTTGTGTGTCTTAGTTTGGAAATGGCTTGCAAACTGATGTCTTCTTTTCTCTTGAAGGCTGCATCAATGTTACTCCTATCATTGGCCTTCACCGGAAAGACTTTGAAACCTTATTTAGCCACTCTTACTGGCATTGGCACTGTTCTTTAAGTGTTTTGCGTTCACACAATATTGTTTGTGCTGTCTTTTGCTCTTGCAGCTGGCCCTGTTCCAGCAGTGCTCCTTCCTCAAATATTTGCGTCCAGAATAAGGGCCAAGGAGTTATCACTAGGCATGCACTGGGTAAGTCTCTAGTGGTTACATTTTTTTGACATTGTCTTAAAAACAAGGCAGTAGTTACTTGTGCATCCAGTGAAGTATGACCGGTTAATAGAAGCGGTAATTGTTTTCTAATGTTAAGATCTGTTCATGTCGCTAGATAGTTGAAACTGAAAAAAGAAATTGCATCCTGCTTCATTTTGTATCATTGATAAACTGAAGACAGACTATCCCAGCGTGTTGTATGATTATTAATTTATTATTGTGTTGTCGATTTGCCTACTAACACCCATGATTAATTATCTATTCTTTCTCTCTGTAGATATGCAACTTCTTTATCAACTTGTACTTCTTGAGTGTCTTTAACAAGTTTGAAATCAACACCGTGTACATGAGATTTAATTGCATCCGTGTGCGCTCTCGCGGTAGCTGAAATCGAGCGGGCTCTAAGCTCGCCCAGTAAAGTCGACACCCTTCATGCTCGTGCTTTTTTGGGGAGTGCTGAATAAGCATGGAGCGCAATGAGTTCCACGTTACTGGTTAGAGACAAAAAAAAGTTTATGGATGTTGTATCTTTCCCAAATTTGATCTCTGTTTTATTATTCTTTGGTCTTGAGGGATTTGGCTTGTGAAAGAGGAAGCCTTCATTCCCTCTCAGTTCAGCGTCTTGCGCATGATAATGATCCCAACAACAACTAGTGATGATAAGCCAGTGCTGGAACCCCTCTCTTGTAGACAATGAACGTAAGCTCTCAAACCCGGTACTGCATATGATATTTCACCTCATAATTTTTTGCAATCAATTCAGGCACAAGTAGATGCATGTTCTTCATTCCAAGTGTCTTGATGTATGCAGGTAGTGTCAAGCTGCTTGTCACGAAGGCTCACGGCGGTGGTCTTGACGACGATGTCGCATTGACGTTCAAAGGTATCTCCTTGGTCACACTTGAGTCAGTTGTTGCATGTATTTTCATATATAATGCATAATCTTTTACTCAATTTATTTGTTCTGGAGCTTATACAATTTTGATCGCCGGTATTGGCATTCAAGACCCACCGCGGTGATCTTGACGATGTCGTTGAGGACGCTCGTCGGCATTGGCGTTGAAAGGAACCTCCTTGGTCACTTGAGTCATTCCTGCATTTATTTTCATATATAGTACATCTTTTTCTCAATTTGTTTGTTTTGGAGCTTACACATTTTTTATCTGCTGCTAACGCTTATATGAATTTGACTGAATTGAAACTTGGAGGGAGTAATTAATCGATGTGTCTGTGCTTATATGAATTGGCGCTTCTATGAAATCTGTGACATGAGAAGCCAGGAAGAGGCATATGCATATCTTCTATGCCAACATCATGTGGTTGAATTTGAATATCTAAATTTATGTTTGCTAAATATACTCTGCTGGCCATCATCTGTTGTTCTTGTTCAAGGACATTGAAGAGGATTGAGGAGGAGAAGACATGTAGAGAAGTTGAAAATTTGCAACGACAATCCGTGAGCCTGTTTTGTACACGTGCGAAGCCAAGAAGAGGCAGCATGTTGATGGTTGTGTGTTCGAGCCGTCCCATTTTTTGTTGATCCGTGGTAGATGTGCATCAACAACCATGAGAATTCAGCTGCAATTTTTTAGTTGAGGCTTGTTTTCTCTTGTGTTGAATGGTAAGAAAATAGTGGAAGCAACCTGTAATATTATTGCCGTGATAGTTGGCTTGTGTGCATGCTTCTGGTGACTAGAATTTGGGGTTCTGGTTTGTTTCAGGTTGGTGATCTTGTATTAACCAAATACTTTAGAACTTGAGACTGACATTTGCTCCAGGTTTTCTCTTGTAGGGATAGGTATGCATTGCTTCTTTATAAATGCCTTCATTGTTCTTATTTTAAACCTCTGATCCTGATATTGTTTGTTCAATTGGCATTACAGGCAAGATGTTGATTTTGCTGGCAAGGACGCTGAGTCCTTGGTACCCTGTCGGCATCCTATTGCTCTCCCATGGACAACCAGGACGACATCGAGCACGTGGTGATGACCAGGATGGCGTCACCATGAATTACACAGATTAGGCAATATCATTCACCCTGGTGGTTTGGTGTGGTTGTTTTCCAGCAGCCATGCCTGTGCATGCCCCCAGATTTCCCTATGATTCATATGCGTCCTGATCGAACATACTACTTAATCATCGTTTGCAGGTTTATATCACTTTTTGTGCACTAGAAATACCCCTACAGTGCTACTCGCCAGCTTAATTAACATAATCTGGATGCTCTTTCACAAGTTGAAATTTAACTCCAGATGATATATGGGACAATCATTGTGTAGATAAAATGCACTTGTGAGAAAGGTGCGCACCTTGATGTTTCTTTAATTATTTGACGGCGGCGGCGAAATGATAGGAGGCGACGCCCATTTGCTAAATAGTAGTAAATGTAGAGAAACTTTAGTTGTTGAACGTTTGGCCCTTACACAAGCAAAAGAAGGATTGTGGTTGTGCATAATTTATGTCCATTTTGCATGTCAACTAGGTCATGTTATATTGTATATCATCATTTACTAAGTTGGAAATATGCTTGCAATGATTTTTTGCAGGTTCAGCACATACAATAGCAAATAGGCTCTAGATGTATGGTATTTGGTGTTGTGAAGAATCTGAAATAAACAGTGTGAGGCTGCGGCAAGAACTTGATAAAATTTGCAAGGCCCTTTGTGAAGCTGTGATGTACATGTGAGAAGTTAATGGTTGCAGCAAGAGGAGGTTGGATGTTTATGTTTGATGGAGTGTATAATTTTTTTTTTTTTGATCATTGCTAGCTGTGCAACAAGTACTTGTGTTTATGTATGTAGTGAGCATTCAGCTACAGTTCATTGAGTTGATGCTTGTTTTCTGTTGTTTGAAATGGTAAGAAACTAGTGAGTGGAACCTGTAATATTAGCATCACGATTGTTAGCTTTTGAACATGCTTGGTGCGACTGAAACTTGACAGTCTGTTTTGTTTCAGGTTTCGTTGTCTTGTACAATATCAACTGTAGCTGAGAAATGGAGACTGGAATTTGTTCCATAATCTTCATTTACCTGTATGCATTTGGCTCCTAGTAGCTAGGTGCTCCAGGTTTAGTCTGTATACATGTTGTGAACTTCTGAGGCAATTAATAAAATTGGATATCTGTATCTATATATTTAAGTTGGATATTTTTACTACTACACAATGTATGTTATGAGGAATCTTTTGTTTGAGAATTTGTTGATCTAATAATTTTCTCCACCTCTTGTTCATATTCCTCCTCGAAATAGGCTTTCGCCCCGCTATATTAATATAGCAAACACCGATACAAGATAGAGACCACCGCTGGGGCAAATAGCACAACAAAGCCCAAAAGAAAATAAAAGAAGAAGAAAAAAGGAAAACAATGTCGACAAAGCCGGATCGACGAAAACAGTGATGATCCGCAACCGTTGCACCCTCCGGAGAATTCCACCACGATCTTGGCCCTTCGAAGCGCCGCATACCAAAGCAGCACCTTCAAGAAGGGATGCGACGATGACGATGCTGCTGCCCGGACAAATCCTAGGGTTTCCCCCGATATACGGGAGGGTTGTGGGTAGGGGGAACCCCGACGCCCCTCAAGAAGGAAGGCAGCGCCCGCGAGCGTCACCGCGTCGGTGCCGGCCAACTGACAAGGATTTCTCCCGTCCCCCAAAGAACCACGCACTCCATCGCGCTCCGCCAATCTTGCCGCCCACCAACTCACGCCATCACGATCTTGCAATCACCATTGCCGTCTCACCGTGGCCCAAAGACGACGACCGACGAAACCGGGAGGAGACATCCCGAGCCTAGGAGGGTCTGGACAGCAGCCACGCGAGAGGGCACAACCTCCACCGCCAGCTGCGGCGACAGACCGGACGCAGCTACAGGAGCATACCGGGCCCCTCTGGCCCGGCCCGGCCGAGCCCGGCGGGTTCGTGAAGCTCCCGTGGCCGCGCTGCAGTCCGCTGAATAAGAACTACTCCATGTATGATGTTTCTTGTTCCGATTTTTGTATGATGTGGAATCTGTGGGAAGTGCCACACCCCGTGTTAACCACGTACGCTAGATTGGCAGTGTCGTGCAACAATCGTAGGAAAAATGTTGAACGTATAGCAACACTTCTCTTTGTAGCTTATACACAAATTATATTCTCGATTGATGATCGCTGAAGAAAACAAATCAACACATACATTTGGAAATAAATCTGGCCACATCATCGCTATATAAAAGTTAGACTAGAATCCCTTGGTTTACGAATAGATGGACTGATTCCTAGATGGTACTAGGTATTAAGATGCATGGAGGGAAACGCCAAAATTAATCTATTAAGTGGAAGGATAACCCATTGTATTCCACGAGGCAATAATGATGCCTTGTTTACAGAATGGACCGATGTTTATTTTGCAGTACATCTCATCGTTCTGTGTGCTTCATGTGTATCAGTGTACCAGCCATCCATCCCTTGTGATCATTGTGCTCTTTTCTCTCTCCAACTTAGCCTATAAGTACAAGCACTTGGTGATACACCGCGTGCGGAAAGCGCGTATGAGACTTAGACTTTGACTTTGTCGAGGAGAGGAGAGCGAGGCGTGATGGCTACGTTCCGGCATCGGGGAGGCACTCCGGCGAGCGACGCAATCAGGCCAGGAGAGGTGTTGCAAATGCTTCAAAGTGATTTGCGTTGTGTTTTGGTGTGGTTGGATCTGATTCATCTTTTTGTTGATCTGACTAAGGCTGGATGAAGGCTCCGCCTCCTGCTCTTGTTCTTTTTCATGTGGATTGGATGGTCGACTTGGTGAGCGCAGTGGTCATGGTCTATGTCCTGGTGCGTGGTGATGGTCGGCGGCGAGAGCGATGGGTAGGCATATTTGTCGGCAGATAGCACGGTCGATACGCCGACCAATTTCAGGCAAGCCAGGACGTTGCCGACGAGCTTGGGCGTCCGACCGGCCCGTGGCAAGATCTTGACCTGATACATCGATACAGTAGGTAAACCATGCCCCATTCTCTTTGTTTTTTTTTTCTATTCGGTACCTGCAATCGATCTTTTCGTGGAGTGGCCAGCGGCTGAGAGCTCTTGGTCTGCTTTCAAAGGCATCATCCATGTGGTCAATATATATATCATTAGATTTAAATCTTTCTTTTCTTGACCATGTATAGAGCTAGAACTAGTTTAAAAGAAGGCACGCAGGCATGTCTAGACACATTATGAGTGTAATACGACAACTTTCAAACTCCATGTAAATATCCAAGATAGGTAAAAACCATAAGCTTTGGTATGCCACCACATTCCGGGGCAACACCGTCATGAGCGGGTACTATAAGGACATCGACGCGACCAAGGAATCCATGGCCGGCGGATGGCTGCGCACGGGCGACCTTGGCGTGCGGCACCCGAACGGGTACATCCAGCTCAAGGACAGGGCCAAGGACATCATCATATCGGGCGGCGAGAACATCAGCTCCATCGAGGTGGAGTCGGTGGTCTTCAGCCACCCGGCGGTGCTGGAGGCGGCAGTCGTGGCGAGACCCGACGACCACTGGGGTGAGACGCCGTGCGCGTTCGTTGAGCTCAAGGATGGCGCCACTGCCACGGAAGCAGAGATCATAGGGTTCTGCCGGGAGAAGCTGCCACATTTCATGGCACCCAAGACGGTGGTGTTTGAGGCTCGGCCCAAGACTTCGACGGGGAAGACGTAGAAGTTTGTGCTCCGGGAGAAGGACCGGGCAATGGGCAGCCTGACCAAGCCGGGTTGACCCCTCCGGGCGGCTTCCGGCTCCAGGACGATGTGTCCAGCGGCCACTATGCAGGTGACCCGGTCCTCTTATACAACTTCCCCCACCGCTACACGGCCTTCTTTTATTGCAACTCGGTGAGCTCTATGTCTCCAGCCTGGCTGGCGCCGTCCTGATATTCATTATATTTTAAAGAAAAAAAATCATCCACTCAAACCTCATGTTGCAATTCCTTGCTTTTCGTGTGAGTCAAACGCTACTTGAAGAAATTTCCCGTAGGTTCCAACTCCTGTAAATTTAAAATGGACAATACATTCTAATCCTGCGGTTTTTTTCCATTTTCGTGTTCTAAGAATCCTACGAATCAAACATGTCATTATTGAATAGTTTATCTTTGTTCCTCAGAAGCTTTTTGCATATTCATCACATATGTATATAAATGGGAACAAAAGAAATGATCCAGTTTTTAGAGGCATCATCCCTATGGTCAATAGATATATCATCAGATTTAAATCTTTCATTTCCTTGACCATGTATAGAGATAGACCTAGTTTAAAAGAAGGCACGCATGCATGTCTAGAAACTTTATGAGTGTAATATGATGACTTTCAAACTCCATGTAAATATCCAAGATAGGTAAAAAAAAAACCTTAAGCTTTGGTATGCCACTACATCCTGTCTACATCAACAATCTCTCGTTATGATGACTTTCCGACTCAAACAAGAAGAGGGAGAATGATATTGTTGGATCGGCGATCATGTGGGAGCTGTTGAGAAGCTCCGCCCTACGCAATGAGGATATTATGTTGGAACTGTCGTGAACTCGGGTCAGACGCGACAGTTGGCGAGCTCCGATGGTAGCTGCGAGCTCATCGACCCTCCCTCCTTTTTCTGTCTGAGCTGAAGATGAGGGACACGAGAGTACGAAGCTTCATGTGGTCATTAGGGTACTTTGGCTGCTATGTTGTTAGCAGTGTTGGCCTAAGCGGTGGCTTGGCCCTTTTTTGGTTGTCGTCTTTTTCCGTTTCTGTAAAACCATGTAATAGCCGGTGCATTGATGTTCATATTACACCGGAGAATGGGATAAAATTCCGTGCAACCTTTGTGTATGGAGAACCTCGCCGAGAACTTCGGTCTGAATTCTGGGATTTTCTCCGCTTCATGCGAGCACAATGGGATGGTCCCTAGTTATGCTACGGAGACTTTAACGAGGTTCTGTGTCAAGATGAGCATCTAGGGCCTCGTGATAGGACAGAAGCTCAGATCAGTGCATTCCAGGACTGCTTGCAAGATTGCGAGCTCATGGACTTGGGTTTTGAAGGCCCGAAGTTTTACGTGGAGCAACCGACAAGGCTGTGATACTAATATGAAAGTTCGGCTTGATCGGGCTGTCGCAAACGGTGGTTTTCTGGCATGTTTGAAAACTGCTCAGTGGAAAATCTTATTACTACTTCATCAGACCATTATGCTATTCTCATCTCGTTGTTGGGGAATACACGGATTACCATGGATCAGCCAGTCCAGCGGGGTTTTCGGTTCGAAGCTATGTGGCTCCGAGCCCCAGACTACCGTGACGTTCTTGAGAAAGCATGGAATGATGATAGTGATGGTTCGAGGTCCTTGCAGTCAACGTGGTCAAATCTGAATCATGTTGACGCGCCGCTCAAGGACTGGATCCGAGCCACCTTTGGATCGGTTTGAAAGAAAATTCGGCAACTGGAAGGCAAGCTTCGGGATATACGTGAATAGCAGTCCGATCAAAGTGTGCAAGAGGAAAATGTATTAAAAACCGAGTTGTGTGAGCTGTTCGAAAGAGAAGAGATCATGGCACGGCAGCGATCTCGAGTTGAATGGCTCCGAGAGGGCGATCGGAATACCTCCTTCTTCCATGCTAGGGCTTCAGCGAGACGGAAAACGAATAGAATTGATGTGCTACGTCATGCTGATGGATCTAAGTGTGAAGTACAAAGTGAAATCAAGAGTATGGTTCAGAACTTCGCGATCAGCGTCACTTACATGGCTGGGATGAGCACCCCGGGTGGCTTCTGGGATGCCGGGAGCGGCCACCGCCCTGGCGACGCGATCCTCAAGGAAGACCATGGCAAGCGGCTGACGGTGTTCTTGTGCTTCAACGCAGCAGCGTTCATCGCGTCGCTCCTCATCATCGTTGTGCTTCTGGATAGGAAGCCTCGTCTGAACGAGGCCTATGGGCTCATCACCGTCGCCATTATTAGCCTTGCCGTCGCCTACATCGCTGGCAGCTGCAGGGAGATCGACACCACCGTCTACGTCTCCAGCCTGGTTGGCGCCATCCTTCATTATTTTGTGCCCAATATTGTCCTTTGCCATAACAAATGACGATTGATGAGGACTTTCAACTAATTTAGTTTGCTGGAATTTTCTTGGCAAGTGTTTAAGAACTCCCTTACTCCCATCAACTAACTAGCGATGAGGAAAGCTAAGGCGACATGTGATGTTTTGTCTGCTTTAGATTTGAATCAAATGCAAGAATTGTATGTGTATTAACATATGGTGTTTCTCCTTCACATGTATTTTCCATGTGGCTCTGTGTAGATGTTTATTAAAAATTGTGTGCTTTGTATAACTGAGGAAAGAAGTACCTTCTAGCTTCAGCGTTGCTAGCTACTGCTGTGAATTCGAGCTTCTTCATTGGTCTCCGTGAAATGCACTTTATGGCTTTCTGTGGTGATTGCAAGCATTCTGCTCGCTGGCAGCACTACCAGTTACAAGTTCTATTGCATACTGTCTATGTGTGTAACTGTGTATGTGTTAGAGCTGGTAGGCCCGTGTATGTCGAACTATATGTAGAGCACTGAAGAGAAATTTATATGTAGGCACCCCCATATAGGTATGTGACAGCCACTCCAGGAAGCCACCCAAGATAGCTGGCGGTTTTCTTGCTGATCACACCCAAGACAACAGCGCATACCATGGCGAGCGGGAGAAAAAGCAGTCCATGAGCAAATGGCACATGGACTCTGACACTTGGTGGCGTAGCAAGGTGAGCGAGTAGCACCGTAGATTTTATCTACACAGGAGAAGTAGCAGAGCTATTAAAATTACTACCAGCCGACTTTAGTTTCTTGGTACTTCTGTACCAGCTCACAGATATTTAACTGAAGTTTATGTTCAGCCAGTGCAGGTCACACCCGAAATGCACGTGTTCAAGGGGTGCCCAGATTAGACAGTATGCTACTAACAAAATCCAAGTAGCATTAGAAACCGATAGTTCAAGAACATACCTGTAATCGGAGCTGTGTAGGCATGTCACTTTTTAGGACTCGCAGCCGAGCACGGTCCTTGTCTTGTATCAACTCCCCGAGCTGGATTGTAGACAAGTCCGCCAAGTTCCATCTCGAGAGTGACGCGGCCCTGCAGAGCAGTTCCTTCGCACAAGAACTGGAAGTGCGCCCGCCGGGGTATTCCGTCGAGCACCTTGTGGGCGCCCGGGTCCAGCGCGGGAATTTGGTCGGACGGAGCAGCCCGCCGTCCAGCGCGATGACTCAGAAAGGAATGTGCTGATCCAGGAGGAGCCCAGCCATGTCGAGGGAGCTCGATGGCGGCGAGCGCACGACCGGAGGCGAGGAAACCGGCGAGCGGAAATGGGCGAACCTTTCCCACGGTTCACGTTTCCCCGTCGCATTGCATATGGCGATGGATAGGACCTGAGCGCCCCTCACACCCTGCTGGCTTTAGGGCCAGGCCCATGTAGACAGGTTTGATTTCCTGTCCGGTTTTCCCCTGTTCTTTTTATGGTTTTTTTGGCTGTCCGCTAGGTTTTCTATGGTTTTTTTTTTAAATCGGATCATTTTTTGAAATTTTAATATTTTTATATCTGAATATTTTAAAATTTATACATTTTTTAGAATCTGAACAAATTTGAACATTTTACATCATTAATCATTTTTAAAATAAGTTTTAAATTTGAATATTTGAAAACTAAACCATCTTTACAAGTGAATATTATTTGAAATTGAACATTTAAAAAACAAAAAAATTAAAAGCTGAAAACCATTCAGAAACCATAACAACAGAAAGAACACAAAAAGCAAACATAAAACCAAAAAAGAGGGCGAAAAAACCATACACAACAATCTATGGGGTAGGCCCATGCTCCACAACCGTGTGCAGCACGCACTATATACCGGCCTTCACCACGGGTATGGTCCTAACACAAACCTCCACATGGGCCGGCCAATACATCGACGGATCGGCCGATGGACTTTCATAACAGAGTCGTTGGGTTGTATTCCGTCCAAACTTGACTCGCGGACCAGTTGTGTTGTCTGCCTATAAGAGCATCCATCAGGTGTGGTTCACGTTCATGCTTTACGGCTTGTTTGATTCAAAGAAATACCATAGAACTTTTTTAGAATTTTAATTCTTAGGAAATTTTCCTATGTGTACCATTTGATTCATAAGATATGGATCCATAGGCATGCATAGGAATGTTTCCTATAAGATTGCAGTGTACTATGTTTTGGAGAAAAAATTCATCCACTCAAACCTCATGTTACAATTCCTTGCTTTTCGTATGAGTCAAACGCTACTTGAAGAAATTTCCCGTAGGTTCCAACTCATGTAAATTTAAAATGGACATTACATTCTCATCCTACTGTTTTTTTCCTATTTCTGTGTTCTAAGAATTCTACGAGTCAAACAGACCATCGCTAGAATAGTTTATATTTGTTCCTCAGAAGGTTTTTGCATATTCATCACATATGTATATAAATGAGAAGAGAAATGATCCAGTTTTCAGAGGCATCATCCCTATGGTCAATAGACATATCATCAGATTTAAATCTTTCATTTCCTTGACCATGTATATAGCTAGACCTAGTTTAAAAGAAGGCACGAGAACAGGCATGTCTAGATACTTTATGAGTGTAATATGATGACTTTCAAACTCCATGTAAATATCCAAGATAGGTAAAAACCTTAAGCTTTGGTATGCCACCACATCCCATCTACATCAACAATCTTTCAGTTTGCAAACTCTTTGACATTATTTGTTTAGCACCATAATTACTCGTAAAAACTTGAAGCATCCATAGTTTTAATGTATGGTGGCAGGACCACCATCAATAAATTTGCTATAAAATAATTGTCAAGAATGAGCAATGCCCTGATATAAGAGATAAAAAAATTCCAAAACCTGCATGAAAGTAAAACAGAAGGGATAAATAGATGTGGGTCGTCAAGGTATATTCATCTTTTGCATCCAATTTTTTTGTGTAAATTGATAGTATCAAGCAAGCGCCATAAGGAGGAGGGTGAGAGGGAAATGAGCCTGCTTCACGCCAAGGATCGAGCGCCGCCATGCTGCCTTGGTAGCAACGTGTTGGCGATGAAGGTGCATCTCGACGAGGCCAGCCCCTTTGACCACGCCGGGATGGACGACGATGAGGAGTAGACGCTCCATCGTAGGGTGCGGGATGGCGATTAGATACAGCCGTCATAGTTTAGGTTAAAAAATCTATATAATAAAAGTTGAATTTGGCCAAATGTAATGAGACCTGCCAATTTTAATTAGTGAGTCACTTATTTATGGTGCCGGTGCGGACACGTGTCTCGATGGTAGTCCGCGCGCAGCCGTATTTCCAACCAAAATTTAGTTAGTAAATGTGTTATTCCATGCCGCCACGTCAGTATGGGTTGTCTTTTCTATGTTCACGTTGGCCGAAACGGACAAGCACGCTCGATGTCGGACAACTAGAGATGCTCTAAGAGCAGGTCTAACAGACCCCGTAAAAGGGGCAAACCCGTATAATAACCGCCGGTTTGAGGGTTTCGCGTCTACCCGGCCGTCTAGCACGCCCCGTAAAAACGGCCCCCGAATCGTTTTTTGCTGTTTTCGAGTACGGGCGGGTCCTCGCCCCTACTTGTGCGGGGTGGGAGCGGGGATAGTGGGCGAAGCCAGCATCCCAATTCCGAAAGCGCGCGCGGACATTTCGGCCTCCCCACCCGTTTTCCCCGCGCGCCGCCGCCGCCACCGCGCGCCGCCGCCGCAATCCGTCGGATCCGCCGCCACCCGTGCCCCTCCGCCGTCCGCCCAGCCTCGTCGAGGTTCTTCGACGCCCGCCGCACCTCCGCCGCACCCCCGCCGAAGTTCCGCGTCCGTCCGCACCGCCACACGCCCGCCGCACCTCCGCCGCACCTCGGTGAGTATTCCGCCGCGTTCTTCTTCGTTGCCGCCGGTAAATTGGTCGGATTTGGGGCTGATGTATGGTACACCGTGGTAGATGGCTTCGGAGGATGTGCACATGGCGGATTTGGACGCGACGTCCACCGATTGGTCGTCGCTCGGATGATTCCGACATCGACGATTTGCTCAACGACGACGACACGGAGATGATGGTGCTGCTCTTCGGCTTGAAGCAAACGGAGGACCGCATGAAGGCTGCTGGATCAGCGGAAAGGATCCGTGATGGGGCGTATGTGCATTCCGCGGAACCGCGCCGTCGGCCACGAGCAGCCGATGCAAGATTACTTCGCCGAGGTACCGACCTATCCTCCCCGCCTCTTCCGTAGACGGTACCGAATGCGTAGGACTTTGTTCGAGAAAATCGTCAAAGATTGCGAGGCAAATTGCGATTATTTCAAGCAAAGAAGAAATGCTGCCCAAGTCATGGGATTTAGCCCATACCAAAAAATTTCTGCCGCCATGAGGGTTATTGCATACGGTATACCAGCAGATTATACCGATGAGTACCTTCGCATTGGTGTGCAAACAACCACGGATTGCGTGCGTATGTTTGCCAAGATGGTGATCAAGTTGTATGGAGAGAAGTATCTCCGAGCTCCAAATGAGGATGATACAAAAAGGCTCATGGAGATCAATGAAAAGAGGGGTGGCCGGGGATGCTTGGTAGTTTGGATTGCATGCATTGGACATGGAAAAATTGTCCAAAAGCATGGCATGGCATGTATTGTGGCAAAAGCCGTGATGCTACCATTGTTCTTGAAGCTGTGGCCTCTCAAGACTTATGGATTTGGCATGCTTTTTTGGATTGCCGGGGACACTCAACGATATCAACATCTTGAATAGATCCCCTTTGTTTAAAAGACTAGTTAAGGGTGATGCTCCACCTTGTAACTACAAAGTTATGAACAATGAGTACACCATGGGGTACTATCTCACAGATGGTATTTACCCTAACTATGCAACCCTTGTCAAGTCCATAAAAGAGAAAAAGGACAGGCCTTTGACAAGAAAGGAAGCTTGCTTCACCGTAAATCAAGAGGCATGCCGCAAGGATATTGAGAGAGCTTTTGGTGTCCTTCAAGCAAGGTTTGCAATTGTCGTGGGTCCCGCTAGGTTTTGGGACAAGGAAACTCTTGTTGATGTCATGACATGTTGTGTGATTCTTCACAACATGATCATTGAAGATGAAAGCGGTTTAAACTTGCCATGTTTCTATGACAATGTTGGCACCCGAGTGCAGCCCGAGAGGAACCCCGATCGGCTTGAAGCTTTTCTTGCAGCTCATCGAGGCATTGAAAATGCCGAGACTCATCACCAGCTCACCCAAGATCTGATTGATCACCATTGGCAGTTGCATGGCCAATGATTTTTTACATTCATTTCCCATTGTTGTATGTGTGAAACATTCATTTCCTATTTGTTGTATGTGTGAAACATTTGTTATTTGTTTAATTCTTCCATTAGAACATTTGTTGACATTTCCGAGAAACATTATTGTAATAATTAAGACGATTATTGTGTGATGTAAAACATTTATTTTATGTGAATGGTGTGTTGGTTCTAATATGCAATTTGTCAAAAAACCCTGTTTTGAGGGGCCAAAAACTTCGGGCGAGCTAGCGAGCCTCGTATCTCACCCCGTAAAACAGAATATTCTGTTTTACGGGGTGGGGATACGGGCTCTGCTAGCTCGCCCGAGTTTTTGGCCGGCGAAACCCGGATACAGGGCCCTCTACTCGTGTTATACGGGGCGAAAAAATACGGGGCCTGTTAGACATGCTCTAACTGTCTAAACCTAGCGAGCAGGTTATCCTAACAATAATAACTTTGTTTTGTGTTGAGCTCACCTTTTTGGACAAGAAAAAAGAAAGAAGCATGAATCCATACATACTTGAGGCACATTCAAAATCTGCGTACGTGTACTGTGGAGACTCCAACCGGCGCAAAGTAATAATGAACTCCAAAACTGATGATGTACAGTCAGAAAAAGAAAACTGCGCGCTCTACAAACGACGCAGCCGGCGGGCGGCGGGCTTCCGCACCCGGACGAGGAAGACATCATCCAGGACGGGCCCACACAGCGTGGCGTCTGACTTCATGAGGTGGTTGGAGCTCTGGAACACGACGCGCGTGGCGTTGGCGATGGCGGTGAACTCGAGCGCGGCGGGCTTGGACCCGCCGGTGCCGTGGGACTCGTACGGCACCTTGAGCGTCCCCCGCGCCGCGTACGCCTCCACCGCCAGGGAGCCGCTGCAGCCGTTGGCGGCGTCGCCGACGGAGAAGGAGAGCCTGTAGGACCAGCCGGGCACGGTGGGCACCTCCTGCAGCAGCGCGGCCTCCCTGCCGGCCACCAGCTCCACGGCGCGCGCGCCCTGCGGCACCCTGTGGTGCGGCGCGTCCACGTACTTGACCACCTTGGTGTCGGACATGACCATCCACCCCGACAGCGGCGAGTTGATGTCTTCGAGGATTGGCGGCACCAGCACGCCCCACGGCGTGCTGGGGAAGATGTACGGGCCCAGCTCGAAGTCCCCGTTCCTCAGCATGTTTCCTGGTACTACTGGAAGCCGGAGATATCGCGTAGGGTAGCGTCCCGTCAGCAGTACCGCGCCGCTCATCTGGGACTTGCCCGGCGCCTGCGCCAAGTTCCCGTTGGGTCCAACTGTCACGTGAACTAGTAGTAATCGATCCGCCCGCTGGAGGGAAGTCGCGTGCACATGCTCCAGCTGTATCCCTCTCTCGCTCCTGCAACGCCCACGCCGCCGCGTTCATACTCACACTCACGTGTTTGATCCACCCAGGATCAATCGATTCATTATGTTTATTTTCTCTCCTCTCTCTTAATTAATCGCTAGCTAGCTAGCAGCACGGAAATCGAGTGCATGCCGCTCCGTTCATCTCCTTTTCCTTTTCTTCTCCACATTGCTCTTACGTATTCAATTGTTGCACCAATTTCTGAATAATTAATGCCCGGGAGTACGAGTACTAGTTTAATAATAGTACTACAAAATATTTGCCTGCTTTTAATTAATTGCTAGGCAAATCAAATTCCACCTAATGTATCAACGAACACAAAACCCAAAAACAAGCAAAAAAAAAAAAAAATTCCTCGGTCCACGTTTTTTCGCCTTTAGCGGAGGGCATCGGAACTTCTGGTCACCGTAGTTGAAATCTCGAAAATCTCGCTTCCTCGCCGTTCCAGTTGGTTCAAACAAATATTGAATTCAATTAGTATTTTTTAGTTCCCGAACAAATAACTGAAATGCTGCCCATACTACGTGGTTAGTTCTTCGAGGCGCTTCCCACCCACCGGTCTAGCCTAATCTTAAGATGAGATAGCATCTCCCGCACGTGTTCACATTAAGTGGCACTAATCGTGTGAAACTAGCACATCGGGGCCACCGACCCAACTCTTGCTTGCATGAACTTGGGCCATTTTCAGGTCAATCATGTTCCTCTCATCTATAGTAATACAAATATGGATTAAGTCGCGCATGAGATACCCTTTTTTTTCAAAGAATTTCTAGGGCGTACATGGAGCCCGCATGTTCAAGTTTCCCTTAAACTGCGCAACCAAGGGTCAGAAACCCTTCCCCACTTCAGTGGGATTTTAAATAAACATTATAAAGTGTGGTTTGAAGTGGAAAACCAATACACACTTATTTTTAAGTGGCATTTTCTTCACAAACGGGACTATCTCGGAGGAAGGTTATGCACTTATAGAGCGAAACTTGCACATCCGGGCAATCAAGCACGCACTTGCATGAACTTGGCTCTTTTTGGCTTATCAGTCTGAGCTCACGCGTATTGACATACATAAGTTTGCTTGTACTTTCTTTTCTATGCTAGTTTACAAATTGAAACACTAGATTAATATCTTCCCTTTATTTTAGAGAACTAGGTTCATGTTAGCCAACGAGAACTCGCCTCCGAACGCCCCACCGAGCATCTAATATCTTATATGTAGGCCTCTACATTTCCAATAATAAAGGATTGCTTCGATGCGGCCTGTAACAAAGCCATTATGCCAATGCAACACATTGAAAAGGTAAATATGATTACAACGGGCATGTGACCTAGACAAAAAGGCAAACGCAAGAAAAACGAGAAAATGAGTAGCGAGACGGAAGAACCAAAGCACCCGAATATGCCACCCCAAAATGTGGAGTAGCTAGGGTTCGCTAGCCATTGAGGACTCAACGGAGATCGCATGCCCACACACCACTCCATAGGTGTCATTGAAGCGGGTAGCCATGGTCCATGTCGACCACACACATGTATCTTCAAGGCCGTTGCCTCCTCATGGGGATGCTGCTCGACATCGCCAAATGCCTCTCGTTGCACGCATGGTCACACGCGTGGCTGAGGCCCGCCTAGACCTCTACCTCGATCTTCCTTCCCAAGAAATCATTCGACTCGAGGAGTAGGTCCCGAATTCTTCGGCGACAGGTGCATATGCGAGTCAACCACCTTGCCTTGGCCGTCTTTCTCGCCTAGAAAACACTGCTAGAGAGAGAGAGGGGTAGTTGACTAGGTAGATGATTTTGTTGTACCAAATGGCACATCTTGTATATAATGACATACAATTTCGGAGCCAAGGCCCGGCATGCCCGGGCGGCTGCCCGGGCTCCAGCGCTAGAACTCCTTTTGATCGCTTAAGGAAATAGCTAGCTTAAGTAAGCATTTGTTAGGGCAAATCCTGTTCAACATGGCCATGCATTGATCTTGCCCAGGCTCGATATTTGGGCTAGCTCCGCCACTGATGACATAACTAATCAAATCTACGGGGATAGAGTATCTACGTGCCATACATGGGATCTATGCGAGCTCGCTTCTTAGAAAATATAATTTCATCAATTTCGAGAACCGAGAGTAGCTCGGTGGTAAGGCTAGCGAACGCGTAGCTTATCCACCCAAATTCAAATCTCCACCTAGAATTTCCACCTAGCGGTAATTTTGCTGGAAGATACTAATTTTAAATCAAATTATCATCCTAGAAGATGTTGGTGGTTATAACATATTTTAGTTTCGCTAAAAAAAACTTAGAACGACACATGAACGTCGTAGGCTAGCAAAACTGATAAACCCGTTCATCTCTCTCTGCAACCCACCTCGTTTTCAGCGTATCGCGTGACAATTATGTTACGGAGAGCGATGGAGGAAACCAACGCGATGCCTCCACTTCTCCCCCACGCCGCCGCCCTCGATCTCCTCTCCTCCCCTTCCCGCCGTCGACCCCTCCTCGTGGCCGCAGAGCTCCGTCTCCCCGCAGCCGAGCAACTGACTTGGACGGCGAATGACGAGCGCGTCCAAGGGCGCGCCTTTTCCCCCGCTTCGGACGGCCATGCATGCTGCATGGCTATCCGGCGAGGCCGCCTCCCATTACCGGCGACCGCTGATCTTCTCCGACCTTCTGCTTCTGCCGTTGATCCGTCGACTGTTGCCTCCATCAGCCTCCTGCTCGCGCGCATCTGAGCGGGGGACCAAAGGGGGTGCAGCGGCCTTCGAGGAGCCACCGGGTTCGCGCAAAGCTGCGGAACGGAAGGCACCACGAGGACGCCGTCGAGCTGAAGGAACACGCGCGCCGCTGCACCGCTCTCAGTTCTGCTCTGGTCCACGTTATTTTTATGTGGTATGCTGTGACGCAGCATGTTGAGGTCTCTGCTGTGAGAAGCTGTATTGCTGCCGGTGACCACCTACACGAGCGGCTTCCGGCGGCCACATCTTTGAACTCCTTCAGGCGACCACGACTCCGAGATGCTGCTGACGGCCAACTATCCAGTAAGCTGCGGCCGGTGAGCTCCCTGTTGTTTTTGCGAATTTTTTAGCTCCCTGTTGAACTGAATACGTGCATCGGCGCGCAGTAGAGAATTCGTCCATGTATAGATGTAAACTTGTTTAAGCTCGATGAGAACTTACGTACGGGCATAGGTAGTGTGTATTGCATAGGCACCGGTATGTGCTAAATTGTTTTGGTTGCTTGCTGTTTGTTATGCATATGCATTGCTGAAGTCTTGCATATTTTTCAGGTTCGAATGATCAAATCTCATGAGTCGGGGGAGATGAAGGGCCCCAAGCAGGGGTCTGGGGGGGTGCATCGGAACTCGGAAGGGGAACCGGGTGGAGGAGGAGGCACTCCGGTGGCTGCAGATCAACTTCGCGGCCTACGTCAAGAGTAGCGCCACTCCTGCCAGTCTCTCCACTGCGAGGCCCTCTTGCGTGCCAGGTTACCCACACCACCATGTTCTCTGTTTGCTTTGGTATATGTTGCTGTCATGTGTAGTTCCACGCTTGTTTCTGGGTTTGAGTAAATGGAGTGTGGCAAACCGTATTGAATTTTATGCCAGGTTCCAAGATTACCCTGTCATGTTCATGATTGAATTGATCGCCCCTGTTTTTGCATTCCACGTGTAGATGCGTGGAGGTGGAGATACATTCGTAATGATCAAGAATGGAAACGTTTGCTATACGAGACTCTATTCATTTCGTTGTGTGAAGAACAACCAAAATAACTTTTTTTTTGGCTTTGCTTCAGTATTTCTACAACTGAATGTATGATTGATGAAAATCTTGTAATAAAATGCAACTGCCACTTCCTCTAATTTGTGAGTATGTTGACATAATAACCTTGTGCTAGCCGTAAGACATTCGGGAGATCTATTCCAGATCAGCTACCAACTTATATACTGCCTCTGTTTACAAATTTGCTGCCACTTTTGTACACCTTTATTTTCTTCTTGCCATTCAGAACTGACCATCATTTTTTTGTTTTAGTACAAGAATAGAGAGGTGGAGGACTAGATAATGGAAGTTGCAGCCTGCATCTGGATGCATCTCTGGCTGCACGTTTTTCCCCGGTCTTGGATGCCTCTGTATCCTGACACAGTGATGGTAGGCTGGCGGTGATCTAGCTTGCTGGCATCCACTTCGTCCAGGTGGTCGCAGAAAGGACCACCACTGCTACCTTGCCGCCGACATCATTCAGGACCTTGTCGACATCGACAAATCGAATTTTCTGCTTTGTTTGTTATCACTAGTCCTGAGTTTATAGATGTGTTTGTGTAGCTAACCATTGATTCCTGCAGAATTGTAAGAGCAGAGATGGTAGTAACTTGATTGCAGCAATATCAATGATATAGAGTTGCTTATCTGAGCTAGTTTTATTTTTTGGTTCATAAAGGTCTAATCTTTTAGTTAATGAACCGTATGTAAATTGGATGTACTCTATGAATCAAATACTTTGGTGTAGATATCAGCTACAAACTTGTATACTACCTGTAGTTGCAATATTTCGATTTCATGACATGCACAAACTTGCTGTAATTTTGGTATTCCTTGTTTTCTGCTTGCCACCATCAATTTTTTGTTGTTGTCCAAGGATATTGAGGAGGAGGACTAGATGAATGTGTCAGCTCTATCTTTATATTGTAACCGACTAACCGGGTACCAACTCTATTTTAACAATGAAATTAACAAGGCATTTGTCCCTGCCATTTCCCCAAACCGAATATGCAAAACACCGCATTACCGTGCTCCCATTTTGGAGGTTAAGAACTCAATCTCCAATCTTGCATGACCCTGCACATAGTATTAATAAAATACAAATTTTGTTGAATATGTTTGGGTCCTGAGAGCTCTTCCTTGGCAATTCATTTATGTTCGTGATTTACTTCGTTCATATTGGATTTAGTGTAAGTTTTTATGATTTTATTGCCTAATTAATTTAGGATCATCAACTGATTCGTAGCAATTAACTTCTCTGTTTGAAAGTTCTCTAAGTCGAGCATTGAGACTCTGAAGCTAATACTTTTCCATATACTGACATGCACCTATTTATTTATTCGACAATATTTCTAGCTTGTAGTAGAAACACTTGTTTTGTTTATTATTTTTTTATCTAAAGGACATGTATTAGTTATTGATATATCTTTTACGAGCTGCAGTTTGCTAGAAGTTTGAGTCTTTCTTGTAATTTTGCTGACAGCCACTCCAAAATGTAACTGATGGCATGCCCATTCGCTAATACATAGTGTTCTCGTAGTCATCACACTTGCCTAACTTGTGAATTATTTGTGTTCCGATTCTATGTTTTCAGACATTCTCCTCTTGGAATTGAGCATATGGTAGCCTCTGTTCAATCGAACATTATGGAGGTTGAATCTTCAGATATGGAAATGCAAGGTTGAGCACTGGTTTGTCATTTTTCTCAGATTTTTTCTGTTCTTGTTTCTTGCTTTGAAATCACATATATATTGATTTAATTTGCAATACTAGAGTATTTCCTTTGCACTAACATTTGATGCATCTTTAATGGAAGTTTTAGAAGCCTGAGCATAGGAGGTTGTTGTCTGATGCATGACTGAAGTGTGGCTTTCTTCTTCGACTCTGTGGTTCTTGTTAAGGTTCTTGTTCCACTCCTATACTCTCTGTGTGCTGTGTGTGTGGATGTACTGAGTTCTTGGTTAGATCCAGGTGATGAATGTGTATGTTGCTAGGTTCAAACTTAGCTCAGAGAAGCAAAGTTAGTTTTAGCTTGTATGTTATTCTTAGGTGTAGGACAGTTGCATTTGGTGTTGAAAATGCACAAAGTGATAGCATATCCCTGTTTTGTGATTCCGGTTAAATGGTTTCCTCTTTATTCCAATTTCCAAGATGTGTATGTGTTGTGTACATTGCCAGATATTCAACTCAGCTCAACCTTAGTGTTGGGCAGTGCATTTGTGTTCAGCATCATTTCCTAATGCTATTGTACATCATGTTGACAAAAAAGAAACAGAGGTTTCTTGGTGTAAATATGATGCTGATCCTAGTGTTGGACAGCGCATTAATGTTCCTAGTATATATTTGATCAAAATCAAGTGGTGTTTAATGTTGTAGTTAGTGATAAATGAGTGAATGATACTAGCTTATCTATCGAATAAATGATGTACTTTTGTTTCTTCTTTGCTGATGCAACGCTTTTGCTTTTATTCAGGGTTGATGGGTGGCTGCGGACGACAGCTAAAGCTAGCACAAGGAGGCGGTGGCAGGGATGGTTCAGGAGGGCACCCACTTGGATGACTTGATCTCCAGCTAGATGTCATCGGAACAGACGAGGGGACTACATCATGCGGGTGACTCCCTATTGCTGTCTCAAGATGGGAATGGTTCGGGTCAACCCATCGTGTCATTGGCCAACCCAAAATATCGAGGCTGTTGGGGCACTTGGGTTTGTCTCGTGGAGGAGTTGGTCCAGCGGAGTCGGCACTGCCTGGCCCATTGGGTATGCATGGTTGACCCAGTCGCTTTGACTCCCTCGACTAAGCCCTAATCGCTGATCTCGTCCATGTACCGTCCCCGCCCCCCTACATGTCTCCTGCTCCTCCTGCTTGATGTCCAGCTCATGTATCTTGTCGTCCAGTTCGTCGTTCCTCTAGCCACTCAGCTCGTCATTGTCCAGCTCCTTAATTTGAAGGCTCGTGCTTCCCTGGTCTGCTTCCCCTTCCCCGAGACGCAACCAAGGACATGTGATACTTACCTTGACATGCTCCAGTGATTGTGGCTTGGTGTTTGACCTGCTCCGGTTCTTGATAGATTTAACATCCATTACATGCACAGTTTGGCACAAAAGCTAAGAATCGGCAGTAGGGGTATCCGTTTTCTTTCTGGTTCAAGAGACTCTACACTAATGATATAAAAGTCTGGTGTCTCAAGGCAGATGCTTTACTTGCACCATTTTAATATTGTGATTCTCCATCTTAACATACTGAAGGTTTTTGCCTTGCTTTTCTTCAATGAGGTTTTGGGTTTCGGAAATAAAAGTTGACATTCTTGGCTTCTATCCTTCACTACGCACACTGAGATGCAATTCCCTAAAAAAGACTGAGATGCAATTGTACAAAATAGCTGCACTGCGCACATGGCTGCAGACATGGCCAACTCAGATGCAACTATTGTTCTTATTGTGTGGTTTATCATCCTAAACAGATTCTGTTGTTCATAATGGATTTTCCGTTCTCATCAGTAGTGCCATAATAGTTGTATTTTGATTTCATCTAGAAAGCTACTGAACATCTGATCCAAATGAGTTCTTTTTTTGGCGCAGTTATCAAGAATCTTTTCAAAAACTCAAGTTTTCCACTCTATGTTAAAGATTTACCTGCCGCTCTAGATAATCTAGTAGGACCACAAATACTATAAAATTTGGGAGGATTAATCATGTACAAAGGATCCTATGTTATGATTATAAAATTATGATTGACTCTTGTATCTTTTCTGCTTGGTGTGGAATATATATTGGCTTGGTTTGTCATCTGGTATAATGACTATATTCATATATGTGGTCAAATGAACAATATGTTTCTTCATGAGTTTGGTTACTTCTGTTTTTTGTGATGACCATCAGGTTGGGCACTAATGTTTAGTTTCTTGTCCATTTTAGGAAATCATCATTTTCTGATAGATGAACTGGTTGCTCTTGACCTGATTAGATGAACTGGTTGTGAACTGGTAGCTATCTCCAGTCTGACCTGATTTTGAAAAAAAATGAACTTATATCTAAGGGTGGTTTAGAATGCTTGAATTTCACAGAAATTTCACAAGTAAAACGATTTGATAGACGTTTGGAGGTTTAATCATGCACTAAGGTATCTATATTATGATTAATAGTAAGTTATGTCCTTTGATAGACGTTGTAACATTATGCAAACAACATAGTTGATTCTACTCAATTGCCATACGCACTATTTCTTGTTTTTAAGTTTCTCTTTGAATATTCGCTCACTACAATGAGCCATGACACCATGATCTTGAGTTTGTAATTGTAGATCATGAGGGCACTAAAACAAGTGAGGGCAATGGACTTTGAGAGATGAGAAAACAAAGTCATGAAAGTCCTGATATGTTAGAACATATGAATTTCTGAGGTTTGCTATTAGCTTCTTCTAAATTTGCTCCGAATATTTCTACTATGGAGTATGGAGTTATTGTTGCTTGCAATCATGTACAGTTTTTATTTGGTCTGGCTCATTAGTCCCCTGTAAACATTGAATATTTCATATTCTTAGGTAACAACCTTGATGTTCTATCATAATTTTGTTTAGATATTCGCTGAGCATAAACACAAATGATAACACTATTTTTCCATGGCTATAACATTCTAAAAGGCTTGTATATTTATATTACATCTAAATTTTGGGTCGGCCCTAGTAGGGTACCCATTGGGCCAGCGGGGCCACAATATTTTCTCGGAATGGGTAGACCCATGGGCCCTAGAATTGGCCTTGAGGCCACAGGGCCAGGTCCAGGCTGGCCAATTCCCATCCTGATAATTTTGTGACTGCCCGTTGTTGTGTAGATGGATTTTTAGTTTTTCTGTATGTATCTAAAAGATTGTCGGTTCCCTCAAGTTTGTAGGTTGATGAAAGGATATTTAAGTCTCTACTAAAATTTGTGTTTTTTTGTAGTTTCGTAGCTTTTGATGGCTAGTTATTGCTGAATTTTTTTGCAACAGGTTACAACCATCTAATTATTTGCTTAGGAATTGATGGTAGCTTATCTTTCTAATAAACGAGGAGTGGAAATCCTGTTACTAATTCAGGAGTAGTAATGTTCTAGTAGGTTTTGGTTATTAATGAGAAGCAAACAGAGCTCAATCTCAAAATACCCTAACTATATGTCTCGATTTTCCTTCAATTTTCTATAGAAATATGCTGCTAGTAGATTTACGTATTCCTAATGGTAGTAGTGTTCTCTCGTCCCACTATATATTTTAGTTTGTATCTTGTATGTATTTAGGTTATCCAGAATCAATACCGCAAGATAAGGCAGTAGTATTTCTACTTACATCAACTCTTTAATTTTATCACTATTCTTGTCTAACTATTATCTCTACATGGATGGTGCCTTGGAGCTGAAAAATTGGTGGCAGGTTCAGGAGGACTTACTCCACTTGGCCACCGGGGACAAGAATGTCTACGATAATTAGGTGCCCCCGCTGCTTTTTCTGGAAAAAGAACACTTCCAATTTTGTAGGTTGGTAGCTGAATGGCTAGTCATTGTTCAAAGTTGTAGTATCTGTTGATCAAGGAAAGCATGCATAACTGTTTTACAACATTGGGTATACTTATCCACTTTCATGGCATGGTGGCTTGTGCAATTTTTAGCAATGGAGATGCATTGGCAAAGATGGAGATGCATTGACTACAAAATGGGTAAGTAGCCATGACGACAGCATGTTGAATTCTTGATGGATGCATGATTCAGGCTCAACTCTGCATTCTGTAGTCAGCTACCACTTGTTGCCAGTAGATGTTTCTAGTCTTGCTGTGTATACACTGTGATCTGTCTATACTTCCTGATAACCTATCATGTGTAATATGTTGGCCATACTTTGTTTTTATTGCCCAAAGTTTGGTTGCCAGTAGGTATACCTGACTTATTTTGTCCCATAGTTGTTCAAACCCTGATGATGATTTCAACCAGCTACCGGATGGTACTATCACTTGGAAGTTTTAACATGGTCTAATATGTAGAACTGAAACATCACTTCCCTGCTCAATAGAATAAGCCCATTAGTCCGTTTAATGTTCATAGGTATGTCTGTAGTACTACTAGCCAACAAACATGTGATTATGTGAATCATCAATTTGATATTTTGCACAACTTGTAGCGATTCAATTCGTCTTCGAGATATTTCAGCTTCAAAGTAGTTTGATATTCCTA
This sequence comes from Lolium rigidum, assembly GCF_022539505.1. Classification (NCBI taxonomy): domain Eukaryota; kingdom Viridiplantae; phylum Streptophyta; class Magnoliopsida; order Poales; family Poaceae; genus Lolium; species Lolium rigidum. Next base: position 27,863,568 of record NC_061510.1, on the reverse strand, counting down.
AATTGTTAGCATTTTAGGACACATGCGCTGATCTTAGATTGGTTAGGAGTGGCTAGGTTTAATTGTTTCCATGTCTAGATAAATATGCTGCTGATTCTACTGTATATTTGATCGAAATGTTGTGGTGTTCAGTGTCATTGTTTGTGCTAAATAAATGAACAATTCTAGCTTATCTATCTTGTCCGGTACATGAGGAGTGGCAACGATTTGGATAGTGTTTACTTGTGATTGTCATTATTTGTCACCATCATTTTTCTTTTAATGATGCTACACTTTTATTTTTCTTCAGGGTTGATGAGTGGGTGTGTTTGTGGTATAGTGAGCCCAAGGCGGCGGTGATGGCGAGGAGGGGTTCGGGAGGGCGCCCACCGAACTTGCTCTCCAATTGGACAATGCAGCCCGGGGACGAGGACCTACAGGTTTTGCCTCCCACTTCTGCCTATCCTACATGATGATATGTTGTGGATGCCATTTTTGTGCATTGTTACAGATCGCTGGTTGGTGTGATTAAGTCTGGAGCTAGTTTTCTCCTAAGTAACACAATTTTTTTAACTTCTATGTGTGTAGATATGTCGAGTGTTTGATTTTGGCAAATAAATGAGATTGTTGCTGCTTAGGTCGTGTATGCTAGTTCAATAATACTAGCACGTATGTATCTATCTAGTAAATGATGAAATGTCTCTTCTGCACTATTTATTTATCTCTTTTAAGGAGAAGCATACAGTAAATAAGATCTTGTTTTTTTTTGTCTTGGTATGTAGTTATGATTGGCTAAAAAGTAATAAAGGGGGATGTCATATGTATGGTATACATCTTTCTTAGCATGATCTATGATTTTCGGTAGGCCAGTTCAAATTGAGTTTTGATGAATCTCCATATTAATTTTTGTGGAGACCGCGTTCGACATATGTGAAGTATCTATCCTTTGAGTAGATAAATGTTGCGCTTCCTGTAAGCTTAAGAAAGTCACAGCTAACCTCTCGAGAGACATTGTTCCAGCCATATTTGAGTAGATAAGTGTTGGTTGGCATAGTGTCTTCTCTGACTAGCATTGTTCCAGCCATATGTGTTACAGATTGTTCAGTGTTCAAAACTACAAAAGTAAAAAGGTTGTATGTGCATCCTTGCAAATTCTCCTGATTGTCATTTCCATTCTTTATTTTCATATCTCTAAAGTTGCAAATGATATTCGTTTCAGGGAATGGTTGCTGGCCATGTGTGTTACTTCCTGGAAGATGTGTATCCTCAGATGACTGGCTGATGTCCTCTGCAGATGTCGTGCCTGCAAAGGGTCCTCTTTAGGTGAATGTTGCTTCTAAATGTTTGTATGTACATGTGTCCTATTCAGGTTCTAAATACTCGAGTATATGTGTGGTCTTGGAATGAATTTGATTGCACGTGAAAACTGCATAGAAAATGATTGTCTAGTATCTTTGGCTTAGTTGATTTTCTCATAGAATTCCTAGTTCTTCTTCCAAGCGCAGGATAACCCCAAGGGGTTGTGGGTTTTTTTCTACCAATGGGGGCTTTCCCTTCACCGCCCCCATGGGGGTGGTCCACAGGGTTCATAACTACCCCTCTTACTACGGGTCGTTTACCTAGCCAACACTTAGATCCGGCTCTACCCAAACTTTTTTGGTTCACCCCAACATTACCCACTTGTCCGACTGTTGCTAAGCAGTTTTTATTTCTATAAATCAGAAATCTGACATTTTATTTTATGGAATGGAAGAAAATCAAAAGGATTTAGTTCATATTCACGAAGTCCTAAATTTTTGGGCCGAGCTGGATTTGAACCAGCGTAGACATATCGTCAACGAATTTACAGTCCGTCCCCATTAACCGCTCGGGCATCGACCCTTGTATCCCTCCTTGTGTTAACTAATAATTTGTGCAACCATGTATAAGATAACATCATATCTCTGTTTTAACTAACTCAACTAACCATGAAGTATAAGATAACAACTGGGCACAATTTCTCCATCTCGTGAATACCCACAATTGGTATTTGCTAAATCTACTCTAGAGTTAACTATCATGTTTGTTCTTCTTGTCTGAGGATGATAACGAGGAGGACACCAACTATCTGATGGGAAGAGTAGTAACCTCCGAAGCACCGATACTTCAAAGTCTGCCGTGTCCGCGTATACTACTCCGCCGATACTCCGATACCCCGATACACAGGCGATACACGTATCCCAGGAGTATCGGCTTTTCTTATTTTAAAAAGAAATTAAAAAAATACCGATACACCGCCAGGGACATCATCGACATGGCTATGACACAGGAACGTTTGGAAGCCCAATCAAAACCCACTAGTGACCCTAATAGCCAGTGCGCTATCTATCTATTTGCTTGATTAACCATGAAAGTGTTTGGATTGAGGCCTCAGGAGTGAGCGCACCGTCGCCGTCTGGAGTCGCTCGCCGCCGTCTAGAATCGCCTCCCCCCAACCTGGAATCATTCTCTCCTCTTCTGCCTCAATTATTCTTTGACTTCACAGGTCATTGCATAGCATTTCATTAATTTTAAATGTATATTCGCCGTATCGCCGTATTGTTGTTTCTAGAAATTGCTGTATCCCGTATCCGTATCACCATATCTATCTCGCCGTATCGATGCTTTGTAGGTAGTAACAACTTCTCTAGCACCATGACTAGCGCATGAGGTGCTATGGTTTCAATGGATGAGCAACAAAGGTTTCAGGTTCTTTAGCCTGTTGTGTTGTATATGTAACTGTCCTAGGATGGGATGGGATTGAACTTGTGTGCTGTTGTGCATTAGTTTATTCATTCTTGACCACGTTTTGTTGTTGGTGGTTGCGGAGGTTCTGACTGACCGTATATTTGCGTGTCACATGGGTTTTAGATATTGTCTTTGTTGAAGTATATATTTGTTTGCTGTGCACGTTTTTACGTCTGAAAAATCGGCAGGGGCATGCCAAAATTTCGAACGCCCCTTCAAACTAATTTGGATAGGCTAACTATCTTAACTACTAGTTTAATTTCTTAAAGAAATTCTGCATGGTAGGATGAGCGTATCTTGATCTTCTTCGTTAAGTTGTGATGCTTAGGGGATTAGGATAGCGCTCCTTGCATGTGTGTACCAGTACTAGCATAGCAGAGATCGAGGGGAACACTACTTATGTCGTAGCTGTTAGCATGAGAACCCCACTGTTTCCGTCCAACAACTTACTAGCATAAATCCGATTTTATATTACTCTACATCAGTGTTCCCTGATGTTGCTGTGAGTTCTCTTGTCAGTGCTGCCAATGTTTTTAGTTAGTTCTATGTTGTTAGTATATCAGTAGTAACTCTCAACGCCTTTCCTGAGCTGTATATATACTTCTCGTAAGCACTGTAATTGCATCTTCACTGATGGACAAGAAAGGAAGAGCCTTCTAATAAGAACCTTATTCGGAATGGTATTGCTATATTCCCTTTATCTGCATTAAATCATGTGTGTTTGTGTGTCTTAGTTTGGAAATGGCTTGCAAACCGATGTTTTCTTTTCTCATGAAGGCTGCATCAATGTTACTCCTGTCATTGTCCTTCACCGGAAAGACTTTGAAACCTTATTTAGCCACTCTTGCTGGCATTGGCACTGTTCTGTAAGTGCGTTCACATAATATTACCGTCTTTCGCTCTTGCAGCTGGCCCCGTTCCAGCAGTGCTCCTTCCTCAAATATTTGCGTCCAGAATAAGGGCCAAGGAGTTATCACTACGCATGCAATGGGTAAGTCTCTAGTGGTTACATTTTTTGAAATTATCTTAGAAACAAGGCAGTAGTTACTTGTGCATTCAGTGAAGTATGATCGGTTAATAGAAGCGGTAATTGTTTTCTAATGTTAAGATCTGTTCATGTCGCTAGATAGTTGAAACTGGAAAAAGAAATTGCATCGTGCTTCATTTTGTATCATTGATAAACTGAAGACAGACTATCCCTTCTACTAGTATGGATGTTCAGCGTGTTGTATGATTATTAATTTATTATTGTGTTGTCGATTTGCCTACTAACACCCATGATTAATTGTCTATTCTTTCTCTGTGCAGATATGCAACTTCTTTATCAACTTGTACTTCTTGTGTGTCTTTAACAAGTTTGAAATCAACACCGTGTACATGAGATTTAATTGCATCCGTGTGCGCTCTCGCGGTAGCTGAAATCGAGTGGGCTCTAAGCTCGCCCAGTAAAGTCGACATCCTTCACGCTCGTGCTTTTTTGGGGAGTGCTGAATAAGCATGGAGCGCAATGTTTCTAGTTCCACGTTACTGGTTAGAGACAAAAAAAAGTTTATGGATGTTGTATCTTTCCCAAATTTGATCTTTGTTTTATTATTCTTTTGGTCTTGAGGGATTAGGCTTGTGAAAGAGGATGCCTTCATTCCCTCCCAGTTCAGCGTCTTGCGCATGATAATGATCCCAACAACAACTAGTGATGATAAGCCAGTGCTGGAACCCCTCTCTTGTAGACAACGAACGTAAGCTCTCAAATCCGGTAGTGCATATGATATTTCACCTCATAATTTTTTGCAATCAATTCAGGCACAAGTAGATACATGTTCTTCATTCCAAGTGTCTTGATGTATGCATGTAGTGTCAACCTGCTTGTCATGAAGGCTCACCGCGGTGGTCTTGACGATGATGTCGCATTGACGTTCAAAGGTACCTCCTTGGTCACACTTGAGTCAATTGTTGCATGTATTTTCATATATAATGCATAATATTTTACTCAATCTATTTGTTCTGGATCTTATACAATTTTGATCGCCGGTATTGGCATTCAAGACCCACCGCAGTGATCTTGACGATGTCGTTGAGGACACTCGTCGGCATTGGCGTTGAAAGGTACCTCCTTGGTCATTTGAGTCATTCCTGCATTTATTTTCATATATAGTACATCTTTTTCTCAATTTGTTTGTTTTGGAGCTTACACATTTTTTGTATCTGCTGCTAACGCTTATATGAATTTGACTGAATTGAGACTTGGAGGGAGTAATTAATCGATGTGTCTGTGCTTATATGAATTGGCGCTTCTATGAAATCTGTGACATGAGAAGCCAGGAAGAGGCATATGCATATCTTCTATGCCAACATCATGTGGTTGAATTTGAATCTCTAAATTTATGTTTGCTAAATATACTCTGCTGGCCATCATCTGTTTTTCTTGTTCAAGGACAGTGAAGAGGATTGAGGAGGAGAATACATGTAGAGAAGTTGAAAATTTGCAACGACAATCTGTGAGCCTGTTTTGTACACGTGGGAAGCCAAGAAGAGGCAGCATATTGATGGTTGTGTGTTCGAGCCGTCCCATTTTTTGTTGATCCGTGGTAGATGTGCATCAACAACCGTGAGAATTCAGCTGCAATTTTTGAGTTGAGGCTTGTTTTCTCTTGTGTTGAATGGTAAGAAAATAGTGGAAGCAACCTGTAATATTATTACCGTGACAGTAGGAGCCTCTCCTACTGTTTATGGTTCAAAAAAAAAATATATTATTACCGTGATAGTCGGCTTGTGTACATGCTTCTGGTGACTAAAATTTGGGGTTCTGGTTTGTTTCAGGTTGGTGATCTTGTATTAACCAAATACTTTAGAACTTGAGACTGACATTTGCTCCAGGTTTTCTCTTGTAGGGATAGGTATGCATTGCTTCTTTATAAATGCCTTCATTGTTCTTATTTTGAACCTCTGATCCTGATATTGTTTGTTCAATTGGCATTACAGGCAAGATGTTGATTTCGCTGGCAAGGACGCAGAGTCCTTGGTACCATGTCGGCATCCTATTGCTCTCCCATGGACAACCAGGACCAGCACATAATCGCCGGGTGTATCGCCGCCACCAACGCGAGCCCATATAGTACGAACGTGCCGGTGTACGTTCCGGGAGTCTTCTCTCCGTCGCAAGCCGCCTTCTACAACGACGGCCCCTCCGCCACTCCCGGGTGCGTGACGCCTAACTTGTCGCCGCACTACCGGGATGCGCTGCCGCACGGCGGCTTCAACCCCAACAACCTCTACTCCCCGGCGTACGAGCAACGCGAGCCAGGACCCGGTCCGGACGGCGGCCCTTTCACCGGCCGCAGGGGTCCGCTCGAATACGACGGCGCCGGTGCTGAGGAGGACGACGGGGTTGAGGAGGAGGACGACGAGGAAGAGGACGGGGTGGAGGACGACGAGGAGGACGACGTTGAGGACGAAGAGGGCGGCGAGGAAGAGGACGACGAGGGTGCCGGTGACGATGATCTCGTGGAGGTAGACGCGGACGGCGTGAGGACGAAGAAGAAGAAGAAGAATGTGGTGACCCAGCGTACCACTGCATGGTGTAGTACACAAGTCGTTGACATAACACAAGTGAAACACCGTTCCACTCATATTACATCTCTCAGAGTGGTACAACAGAAACATATGCGAGTCCAAGGTATGTCTATAGAAGTACACACGAACTGTTTACAGAAGATCAACACAACCTCCTATTTTACAGTGAGGTAAAACTTCAAATAAAGCTCCAGAAGAACGACTCGTAGTCTATCTTATAGCTAACTCAAGTTTAAGAGCTAATTGGCTTGCTATAGAAATCTAGCTACTTAGGTGCTAGGATTAGGGAAAGGTTCCCTTCTATTACTAGTCTAGGTTTTCCATTTTAGCTGATGCGGAAGTTGACTCCATTGACTCCTTTGATTGGATTCTTCATCTTGTTGCAGTTGACTCCTTTGTCTTCTAGTTCCACGGTAGTTTCTCCTTCGGTTCCTTGATCTAAGAAGGGGGTTCAAATGGGATAGAATGAGTACGAGCGTACTCAGCAAGTTCATATTAGGAAATAGGTGTATCATGCACTAGCTACAGCCATAGACCAGAAAGTCATAGGCCAATGCAAGTTTTCATAAACATTTCTTCAAAAGGTTTATTTTATTCTGAAAACTATGCCCGTCAGTCTTCACAGGTTGGTGATACACCGCGTGCGGAAAGCGCGTATGAGACTTAGACTTTGACTTTGTCGAGGAGAGGAGAGGAGAGGAGAGCGAGGCGTGACGGCTACGTTCCGGCATCGGGGAGGCACTCCGGCGAGCGACGCAATCAGGCCAGGAGAGGTGTTGCAAATGCTTCAAAGTGATTTGCGTTGTGTTTTGCTGTGGTTGGATCTGATTCATCTTTTTGTTGATCTGACTAAGGCTGGATGAAGGCTCCGCCTCCTGCTCTTGTTTTTTTTCATGTGGATCGGACGGTCGACTTGGTGAGCGCAGTGGTCATGGTCTATGTCCTGGTGCGTGGTGATGGTCGGCGGCAAGAGCGATGGGTAGGCATATTTGTCGGCAGATAGCATGGTCGATACGCCGACCAATTTCGGGCAAGCCAGGACGTTGCCGACGAGCTTGGGCGTCCGACCGGCCCGTGGCAAGATCTTGACCTGATACATCGATACAGTAGGTAAACCATGCCCCCTTCTCTTTGTTTTTTTTTTCTATTCGGTACCTGCAATCGATCTTTTAGTGGAGTGGCCAGCGGCTGAGAGCTCTTGGTCTGCTTTCAAAGGCATCATCCATGTGGTCAATAGATATATCATTAGATTTAAATCTTTCTTTTCTTGACCATGTATAGAGCTAGAACTAGTTTAAAAGAAGGCACGCAGGCATGTCTAGACACATTATGAGTCCATTTCGAAAAAAAGACACATTATGAGTGTAATACGACAACTTTCAAACTCACGACCCAGTTGTCTACCTATAAGAGCATCCATCGGGTGTGGTTCACGTTCATGCTTTCGCCTTGTTTGATTCAAAGAAATACCATAGGACTTTTTTAGAATTTTAATTCTTAGAAAATTTCCCTACGTGCACCGTTTGATTCATAGGATATGGATCCTTAAACATGCATAGGAAATGTTTCCTATAGGATTGCACTGCACTATGTTTTGGAGGAAAATTTTCATCCACTCAAACCTCATGTTACAATTCCTTACTTTTCATGTAAGTCAAACGCTACTTGAAGCTACTTGAAGAAATTTCCCGTAGGTTCCAACTCTTGTAAATTTAAAATTGACATTACATTATAATCCTGCGGTTTTTTCCCATTTTCGTGTTCTAAGAATATCCTACGAATCAAACATGTCATCATTAAAATAGTTTATCTTTGTTCCTCAGAAGTTTTTTGCATATTCATCACATATGTATATAAATGGGAACAAAAGAAATGATCCAGTTTTTAGAGGCATCATCCCTATGGTCAATAGATATATCATCAGATTTAAACATGCATAGCAAATACCTGATGCTTCTAGGAATCCTTGTGGCGAGCGCCACCTATCTGAGTCCACCTGGGGGAGCTTGGCAGAGCGACAGTGACTGGTACAGCGCAGGCAACCCTATCATGCATGACAACAGGAGACCCCGGTACCTTGCTTTCTTCTACAGTAACTCCACCTCCTTCGTGGCATCCATTGTTGTCATAGTGCTGCTCCTGCCGCAGTGGAGGAACAATAAGGGCTGGTCGCTCAAGGTGATGAACACCACAATTTTCCTGGATTTGTTTGCCCTCCTAGGGGCATATGCAGCCGGCTCCAGCAGGGGGTGGAAGACGTCAATGTATGTTGTCGCGCTGATCGGTGCCGTGCTGGCCTTCGTTGCAATCCATATAGCGTTGGCATTGTCATGCCAACATCAGCATGAGAGTCAGGGCAGTCCAGGAGATACTCCTCAGTCACATGAGCCGGCGAACGGAGGGAATTAGGCATAGTTAGCTGCAATGCCACCACTTTAATTATCAGTCTGATCTGCGGCTCTGTTCATATTTGAACATTTTTGAACATTTTTAGAATCTGAACATATTTGAACATTTTTAGAATCTGAACATATTTGAACATTTTTGAACATTTTTAGAATCTGAACATATTTGAACATTTTTCATCATTAAACATTTTTTAATAAGTTTTAAATTTGAATATTTGAAAACCAAACCATTTTTACAATTGAATATTTTTTGAAATTTAACATTTTTAAAAAGCAAATTATTTTTCAAAAAAGTTGAAAACCATTCAGAAACCATAAAAATAGAAAGAACGTAAAATACATGACATAAAACCAAAAAAAAGTGGGCAAACAACCATACACAACAATCTATGGGCTAGGCCCATGCCCCGAAGGGGTGTGCACCACGCGCTATCACCGACCTTCACCATGGATAGGGTCCTACCGCAAACCTCCACATGAGACGGCCAATAGATCGACAGGCCGGCCGATGGACTTTCATAATAGAGTGGTTGGGTTGTATTCGGATCAAACCTGACTCGCGATCCAGTTGTGGTTCATGTTCATGCTTTCGCCTTGTTTGATTCAAAGAAATACCATAGGACATTTTTAGAATTTTAATTCTTAGGAAATTTCCCTACGTTTTGATTCATAGGATATCGATTCTTAGACATGCATAGGAATGTTTCCTATAGGATTGCACTGCACTATATTTTAAAGAAACAAAATCATCCACTCAAACCTCATGTTGCATTATTAAACAACAGAATCGGAGGTACTAATGGGATAAATACCAGCTCCTCCTTTATTTATTTTGTGCCCAATATTGTCCCTTGCCATAACGTGCTGGAGGCAGCCATGATATTGGACTTGTTTGGCCTTATCGGTGCTTACGCTGCTGGGAGCTGCCGGGACGTAAGCACCTCCATTTATGCAATGGCCTTGGCGGGTGCCGTCCTGGTCTATGTGGTGATCCATGTCGTCTTCTTCACGTTGCACCACACGGATACCATAACCGACCAGGAAATCGAGTTGGTGGAGAAGAGGCGCAAGCGGCTGCTCCTTTTGCCGTCTTGGCCGCGACCATCACTTACCAAGCCGGGTTGACCCCTCCGGGCGGCTTCCGGCTCCAGGACGATGTGTCCAGCGGCCACTATGCAGGTGACCCGGTCCTCTTATACAACTTCCCCCACCGCTACACGGCCTTCTTTTACTGCAACTCGGTGAGCTTCATGCTGTCCATCGCCCTCATCATACTGCTCGTGAACCCGCATCTGTACAGGCCAGCCATAAGGAGCTATGCGCTCGCTGTTTGCACGGCGGCGGGGATGTTTAGTCTGATGGGGGCCTATGCTGCCGGAAGCACACAACACCTGAGAACATCCATCTACATCTTCGTGTTGGTGGCCGTGGTCCTCTTTGTCATAGCTGTACTCCTGTATACTGGTAACAGAATTGGTAATACAGACAGTCAACCAAAGCCATATAATGACAACAGAGTAGGGAAACAAAGGCATGCCAAGCGCAAATACCTGATGCTTCTAGGAATCCTTGTGGCGAGCGCCACCTACCAGGCTGGTCTGAGTCCACCTGGGGGAGCTTGGCAGAGCGACAGTGACTGGTACAGCGCAGGCAACCCTATCATGCATGACAACAGGAGACCCCGGTACCTTGCTTTCTTCTACAGTAACTCCACCTCCTTCGTGGCATCCATTGTTGTCATAGTGCTGCTCCTGCCGCAGTGGAGGAACAATAAGGACTGGTCGCTCAAGGTGATGAACACCACAATTTTCCTGGATTTGTTTGCCCTCCTAGGGGCATATGCAGCCGGCTCCAGCAGGGGGTGGAAGACGTCAATGTATGTTGTCGCGCTGATCGGTGCCGTGCTGGCCTTCGTTGCAATCCATATAGCGCTGGCATTGTCATGCCAACATCAGCATGAGAGTCAGGGCAGTCCAGGAGATACTCCTCAGTCACATGAGCCGGCGAACGGAGGGAATTAGGCATAGTTAGCTGCAATGCCACCACTTTAATTATCAGTCTGATCTGCGGCTCTGTTCATATGAGAGTAGTGGGTGTGATTCTTCTGCAGTCTATGTTACCCAAAATCCAACACAATTCCTCTATTTGTACATCTATTTCTCTTTCTAGATTTGTAGTTTACTCGATGTAAATGGATTACTCTAAATCTGTAATGCTAGTATGTTGGAGCATATTGGTACAAAATATTTTTTTTGCCTAGTGCATATTTATAATATGGTGTAAAATTGAAATAAGTGGATGCGGTAGGTTCACATGGCAAGACATTGTTTTAGAACAAATTAATTGAAGATTAGGAGCACTCTTTGTCATTGTTCACACAAAAAAAAGGATAGCTTGCAGAAATATATACCAATACAACTTGACAAACAAGAATATAAACATCTAGCATATCCATGGTCAATTGACCCCTACATTAGAAATTCAAAATACCGCTTTCATAGTGCTTTCAAAGATTCCTACTTTGTCCCCTACAACATTTATTTTTGTAGTTTCTACCTTAGGCTATAAACTATAATGACTTGATGAAGTACTTCTGTTACTGCGACACTTGAAATATCTCTAGTACTTCAATTTTTAAATCTTGGAACTGGCATGTCAAATCAGGTCATACCTTCATAGATCTGCCTGTTTTTAGTTGACCTAGTTTCAGCCTTATCTTCATGCAAGAAGTGATCATTCGAAATTGTCCTGGTGCCATCATATGCAACCTATTAAATATCAAGAAGTCTTAACTCCCACCAAACTAGAACATAGACACGAAGAAACTGTACTCTTTTACATACCAGTTTTCATGAACTTGATGATTAAAGACTAAATCCAGATTCATCCTATGACTCAACTTTCTACAATTGTGGTTCTCAACATGTCCTGTATGTGTTTCTCTAGATATGTTTGATCAGCACACAGATAACTGCCATATATATTTTCTTTCTTTCTCCCAGATAACGTTTATTTCTAACCCATTTCCTTCTAGAAGCAATATAGACTGGGTTACATATATTATTTCGGTAGCACAAATATGTAAATGCAGATTTCATTTATGTATCCTGATGAACCCCAGTTGCATTATTAAACAACAGAATCGGAGGTACTAATGGGATAAAGACCAGCTCCTCCTTCATTATTTTGTGCCCAATATTGTCCTTTGCCATAACAAATGACGATTGATGAGGACTTTCAACTAATTTAGTTTGCTGGAATTTTCTTGGCAAGTGTTTAAGAACTCCCTTACTCCCATCAACTAACTAGCGATGAGGAAACCTAAGGCGACATGTGATGTTTTGTCTGCTTTAGATTTGAATCAAATGCAAGAATTGTATGTGTATTAACATATGGTGTTCTCCTTCACATGTATTTTCCATGTGGCTCTGTGTAGATGTTTATTAAAAATTGTGTGCTTTGTATAACTGAGCGTTGCTAGCTACTGCTGTGAATTCGAGCTTCTTCATTGGTCTCCGTGAAATGCACTTTATGGCTTTCTGTGGCGATTGCAAGCATTCTGCTCGCTGGCAGCACTACCAGTTACAAGTTCTATTGCATACTGTCTATGTGTGTAACTGTGTATGTGTTAGAGCTGGTAGGCCCGTGTATGTCGAACTATATGTAGAGCACTGAAGAGAAATTTATATGTAGGCACCCCCATATAGGTATGTGACAGCCACTCCAGGAAGCCACCCAAGATAGCTGGCGGTTTTCCTGCTGATCACACCCAAGACAAGAGCGCATAGCATGGCGAGCGGGAGAAAAGGCAGTCCATGAGCAAATGGCACATGGACTCTGACACTCGGTGGCATAGCAAGGTGAGCGAGTAGCACCGCAGACCTTATCGGCACAGGAGAAGTAGCACGACTATTACAATTACTACCTGCCGACTTTAGTTTCTTGGTACCTCTGTACCGGCTCACAGATATTTAACTGAAGTTTATGTTCAGCCAGTGCAGGCCACACCCGAAATGCACGTGTTCAAGCAATGCCAAAATTGGACAGTGTACTAACAGGATCCAAGTAGCATTAGAAACCGGTATCTCAAGAACATACCTGTAATCGGAGTTGTGTAGGCATGTGCATGTCCCTTTTTAGGACTCGCAGCCGAGCACGATCCTTGTCTTGTATCAACTCCCCGAGCTGTGGATTAGAGTCCAAGTCCTCCACCAAGTTCTGTCTCGAGTTGTTAAATTCAGTGACGCGGCCCTGCAGAGCAGTTCCTTCGCAGTTCGCACAAGAACTGGAAGTGCGCCCGCCGGGGTATTCCGTCGAGCACCTTGTGGGCGCCCCGGTCCAGCGCGGGCATTTGGTCGGACGGAGCAGCCCGCCGTCCAGCGCGGTGACTCAGAAAGGAATGTGCTGATCTAGGAGGAGCCCAGCCATGTCGAGGGAGCTCGATGGCGGCGAGCGCACGGCCGGAGACGAGGAAACCGGCGAGCGGAAATGGGCGAACCATCCCACGATTCACGTTTCCCCGTCGCATTGCATATGGCGATGGATAGGACCTGAGCGCCCCTCACACCCTGCTGGCTTTAGGGCCAGGCCCATGTAGACAGGTTTGGTTTCCTGTCCGGTTTTCGCTTGTTCTTTTTATGGTTTTTTTGGCTGTCCGCCAGGTTTTCTATGGGTTTTTTTAAAAACATCGGATCATTTTTTGAAATTTTAATATTTTTATATCTGAATATTTAAAAATTTATACATTTTTTAGAATCTGAACAAATTTGAACATTTTACATCATTAATCATTTTTAAAATAAGTTTTAAATTTGAATATTTGAAAACTAAACCATCTTTACAATTGAATATTATTTGAAATTGAACATTTAAAAAACAAAAATATTAAAAGCTGAAAACCATTCAGAAACCATAACAACAGAAAGAACACAAAAAGCAAACATAAAACCAAAAAAGAGGGCGAAAAAACCATACACAACAATCTATGGGGTAGGCCCATGCTCCACAACCGTGTGCAGCACGCACTATATACCGGCCTTCACCACGGGTATGGTCCTAACACAAACCTCCACATGGGCCGGCCAATACATCGACGGGTCGGCCGATGGACTTTCATAACAGAGTCGTTGGGTTGTATTCCGTCCAAACTTGACTCGCGGACCAGTTGTGTTATCTCCCTATAAGAGCATCCATCAGGTGTGGTTCACGTTCATGTTTTACGGCTTGTTTGATTCAAAGAAATACCATAGAACCTTTTTAGAATTTTAATTCTTAGGAAATTTTCCTATGTGTACCGTTTGATTCATAAGATATGGATCCATAGACATGCATAGGAATGTTTCCTATAAGATTGCACTGCACTATGTTTTGGAGAGAAAAATTCATCCACTCAAACCTCATGTTACAATTCCTTGCTTTTTGTGTGAGTTAAACGCTACTTGAAGAAATTTCTCGGAGGTTCCAACTCCTGTAAATTTAAAATGGACATTACATTCTAATCCTACGTTTTTTTCCTATTTCCGTGTTCTAAGAATCCTACAAATCAAACAGACCATTGCTAGAATAGTTTATCTTTGTTCCTCGGAAGTTTTTTGCATACTCATCACATATGTATATAAATGGGAAGAGAAATGATCCAGTATTCAGAGGCATCATCCCTATGGTCAATAGATATATCATCAGATTTAAATCTTTCATTTCTTTGACCATGTATAGAGCTTGACCTAGTTTAAAAGTAGGCACGCATGCATGTCTAGACACTTTATGAGTGTAATATGATGACTTTCAAACTCCATGTAAATATCCAAGATAGGTAAAAAAAACCTTAAGCGTATGCCACCACATCCCGTCTACATCAACAATCTGTCGTTTTGCAAACTTTTTGACATTGTTTGTCTAGCAGCATAATTACTCGTAAAAACTTGAAGCATCCATAGTTTTAATGTATGTTGGCAGGACCACCATCAATAAATTTGCTATAAAAATAATTATCAAGAATGAACAATGTCCTATTAAGAGATAAAAAAACAAAACCTGCATGAAAGTAAAATAGAAGGGATAAATAGAAGCGGGTCGTCAAGGTATGGTCATCTTTTGCATCCAATGTTTTGTGTAAATTTGATAGTATCAAGCAAGCGCCATAAGGAGGAGGGTGAAAGGGAAAGGAGCCTGCTTCACGCCAAGGATCGAGCGCCGCCATGCCGCCTTGGTAGCAACGTGTTGGTGGCGAAGGTGCATCTCGACGAGGCCAGCCCCTTCGGCCATGCCGGGATGGACGACGCTGAGGAGTAGATGCTCCGTCGTAGGGTGCGGGATGGCGAGTAGATACAACCGTCATAATTAGGTTAAAATATTTGTGTAATAAAAGTTGAATTTGGCCAAATGTAATGAGAATTGCTAATTTTAATTAGTGAGTCACTTACTTACGGTGCCGGTGGCGTCCATGGTATGTCCGGGCAGCCGCATTTCCAACCATAATTTAGTTAGTAAATGTGTTGCTCCATGCCACCGCGTCAGTATGGGTCGTCTTTTCTATGTTCATGCTGGCCGAAACGGACAACCACGCTCCGTTTACGTCGGACAACTGGAGATGGCCTACTGTCTAAACCTAGCGAGCATGTTATCCTAACAATAATAACTTTGTTTTGTGTTGAGCTCACCTCTTTGGACAAGGAAAAAAGAGAAGCATGCACGCAGTTGAGGCACATTCAAAATCTGCGTGTACCGTGGAGACTCCAACCCGCGCAAAATAATGAAGTCCAAAACTGATGATGTACAGTCAGAAAAAGAAAACTGCGCGCTCTACAAACGACGCAGGCGGCGGGCAGCGGGCTTCCGCACCCGGACGAGGAAGACGTCATCGAGGACGGGCCCACACAGCGTGGCGTCTGACTTCATGAGATGGTTGGAGCTCTGGAACACGACGCGCGTGGCGTTGGCGATCGCCGTGAACTCGAGCGCGGCGGGCTTGGACCCGCCGGTGCCGTTGGACTCGTACGGCACCTTGAGCGTCTCCCGCGCCGCGTACGCCTCCACCGCCAGGGACCCGCTGCATCCGTTGGCGGCGTCGCCGACGGAGAAGGAGAGCCTGTAGGACCAGCCGGGCACGGTGGGCACCTCCTGCAGCAGCGCGGCCTCCCTGCCGGCCACCAGCTCCACGGCGCGCGCGCCTTGCGGCACCTTGTGGTGCGGCGCGTCCACGTACTTTACCACCTTGGTGTCCGACATGACCATCCAGCCCGACAGCGGCGAGTTCACGTCCTCGAGGATCGGCGGCACGAGCACGCCCCACGGCGTGCCGGGGAAGATGTACGGGCCAAGCTCGAAGTCCCCGTTCCTCAGCATGTTTCCTGCTCAAATTAAGATCGATTCCCAAACTGGTCATATATATAGTTTTTGCTGGAACAACTTGATGAACTAATTTTCGATAATCTGGGTGAACACATATAGGACGTACCCTTGGGGCGATGGGGAGGACTGAGGGTCCTAATGGCGACGGCGATGATGAGGGGGCCGCACGCGGGGTCCTCCTCGACACCGGTGTTGTGGATGCCCAAGGACACGGTGGCGTGCCTGGACTTGAACGCCCATGAGTAGGTGTCCCAGCCGGTGCTGGTGTAGACGGTCTGAATCGGAAGCACGCCGAACTCGTCGCCGACGGACACGTTGAGCTTCTCGGCCTGGGCGCACGACCGCGCGGCGGTGAAGGAGACGGAGTAGTGCATCTGACGGATGACATTTATCGTCTGCCGGATGGTGGCGTCGTTGCCCAGCCGCACGGCGGAGACGCCCTCCGGCACCGCCAGGATCATGTCTCCCTCCTTGTGCCCGGGCTGGATGTACTCGACGAACCCGGAGATCTCCCAGCACGGGATCGCGTAGCGTCCCGTCACCACCGCGCCGCTCATCTGGGACTTGCCCGGCGCCTGCGCGAAGTTTCCGTTGGGTAATAGCCCTACGTGCACACGATGATCGCATTATATTGTCAGTGCTCGGAAATGTAGGGGTAAAGTTCGGCCACTTGAAATTTAGCATGGCAGAAACTGATGCAGCTTGAATTTTAGTTCAAGAGATTGCACGCTCATGAACCGATGAACACCTTACTTCAGTTGATCAGCACAAGGTATCAGTTAAAGAAATTAGAGTACTCTGTTGTTTCTAGGACACGTTCCCGGAAGATCATAGAAAAGGTGAATCAGCTCGGGTAGTCGATCTATACATTGTGAGACTTATTTTTGAGGGCTAGTGGGCTTCAGTTAGATGGACGATTTCTCAAACTATTAATTGAGATGACTGCAAAATGGCTAGGTTGACAATAGCATCTAATTAGCTTTCGTGAAGTAAAGAAGCGCTTCAGTTAGATGGACGATTTCTCAAACTAAAGAGAGATCATAGACGGAATGGGACTCCATAACAACTAATGCCGAACACACATCTCAGATGAGAAGAGCATGGCTCATGAACTATGCACGCGCGGGTCAACGCCACCTCTAATTTCGTAGTAGAACTTAGTATTTTAAAGGGAAAAGGAAGATTTCAAAACTTAAGTTCTTACCATCGGCGACGGCCAAAACCGCCGGAGCAGCCGCACCAAGGAGCAAGAAGAAGAGCGCCATGCAACGGGCGACCTTCGCCATGATCGCTCTCATTGCTCCCGTTTCTCTCGAGCTGTACTTAATTTGGTGGAGGAATGAACGAAGCTACAAGGGTGTGAGGCGTGAGGCTTTATATAAGCGGCAATGGATGGCAGTCGACGGAGAGGAGGAAGGAGGCCAGCGGCCGGAGGTGGCGCCGAGAGATACGCCGGAAAGCACGAGCGAAAGGCATCTCTCGGTTTCGAGACGATGCAGTTGGCCGGCCGTGTGTTCACGTGGCATTCTGATTCATCCGATGCGTAAGAAGATTCCGATCGATCCCAGTAGTGTCTGCACGGTGTCGAGCTTGTGCCTATGCCGTGCCAAGTGACAACCGAACCGACGGCCCAAACGCACATGTCTGGATCTGCCTTGCCAGCGCGGCCGCCGACCACTGCGTCGGCGCAACGACACGAATCCCAACGGTTACCGCCGTGTGTCAAGTCTAGCAAATTGACTTTGTCAAGGTATTTTGCTCCTACTTGGTACAATTCGTCGACTCCTAGGCGGCCGTTCCCACTGTCCAAGAAGTCTGCTGAAAAAACCCAAGTATGGGTGGACCATCCATTTTCTCGTTGCGTTTAGGGCATCTCCAGCGGAGCGATCCAAAACAACGATATATTTTATCCGGTTGTGTCCGTTTAAGTCAGCTCGCGGCTAGAATTTGAATCGCGGTCTAGCCTATCAGTTTAGTGTGCCAGCGGCGTGAACCAAACGATACGGGTTGGCCAATTTGGTCAATGCTGCCTATTTTGGCAATTCGTTTCACATAGTATACACAAATATCCTAATTGGCAACTAAAATTAAGTGAAAAAAGGAAGTACCAGTTGGTAAGAGAGGGTTTCCGAAAAAAATGGTTGGGTCGTCCCCCGTGGGTGATTCCAGATGCGACTAACCCTAACCCTAACCCTCTCCGAGCCCCCTTCTCCCTCCACCCTCTGTTGTCACTGTCGACGGGGGGAATTTTTTTACTTTCAGTACCCTACATATTTACTTTTAGTGCCTTGCATATAAAAACAAAACAACAAAAATTAGATAATGGAAGATGATGTAGATCCTTTTTGAAAGGCTCGCAAGAATCTCAATGATTTTTTTTACTTTTGTATGTTAAAAGCTTGAATATTCCTGTTGATACTAATGCTTTGAATGCAAGAAAACATGTTGAAATTGCCAAAGAAGAACAAAAAAGGAGGACAATGGAAAACAAGAGGAAGAGTGTAGTAGCTACCCATCTCCTATTCGCAACAATGGTAATTCCGAAATTCCCATGAAAACCCCTTCTTATACTATTGCAAGTGATGATGACATTTATTGTGATGAACCTTTTGATATGCATGCTTTCTTTGGAAAATCATATGATAGTTGGGTAGAAAATATATTTGGAAATGATAAAAATGATTCTACTAGTACTAGTCCTCCCACTAAAGAAGAATAGGAGTATTGCGTTGATGTATAAAAGATAGTACTATAGATGATGATCCTTTATTGCTTGATAGTCCTCTCTGTCGAACAATAGTGTCTAACTTATGGGAGTATGCAAGTGATATAAAAAAGACAGATGACCCCCGATGCTCATTGGATGGTTGGTATTTATGTGGTGATTCTCTTGAAAACTATGTTGTGTAGTTTGTCTCTAATGCTTGCAAATATTATGACGGGTGATGTTGTGCAGATAATGTAGTTGGGAAACCCCAAGATGAAGGTATGATGAGCATATCAGCAAGTTTTCCCTCAGTAAGAAACCAAGGTTTAATCGACCAGTAGGATAAAGAAATCATTTCTAAAGGTGTTGTTGGCTGACTTTAGCAGGGCGCACTACCGGTATTAGCAACAACGTGGAACCTACACAAAACACAACCAAACTACTTTGCCCCAACTTACAGTGAGGTTGTTAATCTCACTGGTTTTGCTCAAAATAAAGGATTAGACGTATAGTGTGGAAAGAGATGTTTGTTTGCAGTGAAATAAAGAGAGCAGTGCTTTGCAGTAGATGGTTTTATCAGTGTAAAAGAAAGGATCGGGGTTCATAGTTCACTAGAGGTGTGATACGTCCAAAACGTATCTACTTTCCCGAACACTTTTGCTGTTGTTTGCCCAATATCTTGTGTGTTTTGAATGCAACTAACACGGACTGACGCTGTTTTCAGTAGAATTGCTCTGGTGTCTCCTTTTTGTGCAGAAATATAACTTTCAGGAAAATTCCCGAAAAATAACGCAAAATTCATATTTCACCCGAAGACTCACGGAGCCAGAAGACGAGACGGAGGGGGCCCCGAGGGGCCCACACTTTCCCTAGGTGGTCTGGCCACCTCGGCCTCTCCCCCGACTATATTAAGCCTCCTCACCTGAAAATCGAGGGGGGGTTAGACATTTTTCTAGAAAGAGTTCCGCTGCTCCGTCGCCACGAGAAACCCCAATCCGGGACCAGAAACTCCGTTCTGGCACCCTGCCGGGACGAGGAATTGGAGGAGATCATCGCCATCACCGACGCCTCTCCATCAACCATCCATGATTCCCCCATCCATGTGTGAATAATTCTCCGTTGTAGGCTGTAGGGGATGGTAGGAATTGGATGAGATTGCTCATGTAATAGCTATAAGATTGTTATGGGCATAGTGCCTAGTATCCGTTGTTAGTATTTTTGATATTGTTGCAACTTGTTATGCTTAATGCTTGTCACTTTGGGACCGACTGGCATGATCTCATATCTGAACATGTTATTGATTCATGATGATAATTATTGTTTTTGATCATACTGATGTCTACGGGTGCTTCTATTCTTGTAGACAGTGTTGGGCCTCCAAGAGCAGAGGTTTGTAGAACAGCAGCAAGTTTCCCTTAAGTGGATCACCCAAGGTTTATCGAACTC
>NC_061510.1:27797145-27843242 GCF_022539505.1 Lolium rigidum | reverse complement strand
TCCTCGTGATGTCCGTGATCTCATCCGGGACTCCGAACAAATATTCGAACTCCATTCCATATTCAAGTACTACCATTTCAACATCCAACTTTAAGTGTGTCACCCTACGGTTCGTGAACTATGCGGACATGGTTGAGTACTCACTCCGACCAATAACCAATAGCGGGATCTGGAGATCCATAATTGTCGTTGCCTAATCGACGGTACCTCGGAGGAGGGATCCTCACGAGGGGGAGAAGAAGTAGGGGCCATAGGGCTGAGTGCACACGGGACGGTGGTACGCGAGTTACCCAGCTTCGGGACACCTGCACGATGACAGGGCCTACTGCTGCTTGTCTGGAATTATCTGGGCGCTTTCGCGTTGTTACAATGAGTTGTGGTTGTCTCGCTTCTAGCTCGAGATCTGCCCTCAGGGCTCCCAGGATCCGGCTTATAAAGGCGCACGGATCTAGGGTTTACATGGAGAGTCCTACCCGGATACAGGTTTACCTAACTACGGTACAATGTCTTGCCGTGTACGTCAAGGATCCACCTATTCCTAACTTGTCGTCATGGATCCGGCTTCCTTCATGGGCCTTCACGGATCCGACTCCTGGCATAGACCTCTTCGGATCCGGGTACCTCTGTAGGTCGGTTCGGATCCGGGTACCTCAGTAGGGTGGTTCGGATCCGGGTACCTCTGTAGGGCGGTTCGGATCCGGCTACCTTCGTAGGGCGGTTCGGATCCGACTACCTTTGTAGTGCGGTTGGGATCCGGCTCCTTGCTCCTGGGTTGGACATCTTCCATCTTGATCAACAACAACTGGGCCGCCCGGTGGGCCATATGCCATCACCACCATCTGTGGGCCACCCGGGCTTGCCGGAATCGGACCATGTCGATGGTATACCTATGAAGTATATCCACAACAGTAGCCCCCGGAGTTCTCCGAGATTCACCGTCCTTCCGTCCAGCTCAGCTTCGCATGTATCTTCATCCTTTGGCTGGAACGAATAATAGAGAATCTTGAAGGACTCCAAACTTCATATCTCCAACCAAGTATTGGTTGGAAACTTCATGATCCAATGGTCAGATTCTTCAGAGACACCATCCAACGTAACCTTCGGTATGGATCCGACTAGCCAAATGTAGGTGCGGATCCGGCTACCAAAAATATAGGTGCGGATCTGGCTACCAAAAATGGAGGTGTGGATCCGGCTACCAAAATTCAGGTGCGGATCCACCTACCAAAAAATATAGGCTCGTATCCGGCAACCCAACATTCAGGTGCGGATCCGACTAGTTAGCCGGATTTTCGCCATCTTCTAAATTTTCTTGGGATAACCATATGCAGCCCCCGAGCATTGACTCGGCTTGCTCCAAGGAGACTCGGTGCTCAGAAACTTAGCCCCCAAGCGTCAAGGTGGAAACTTTTCGGCTCATTGCTCCAAAGAGAACTTCATCGATGTAGCCCCCGAGTGCCAAGGTGAATTTACTTGAAAATCCAGCTTGGAGCTCTTAGAGTAGCTTTATCTTTATATGTGACTTAGAAATAGCGTAAATCTCAAGCATCTAGGCGGAAATTTCCAAGACCGATACCCGAAAGGAAACACACTTTTCACCTAAGATCAAACCGCAGCCCCCGAGGGTTGGTTCCGGCTAAGCATAGCGGAATCAAGACTCAAGTTGCTTTTCCAGCTGTGCACGCCATGGATCCGCCTAACCTCGGGGATCGTTGAAGGTCCAAGCGTCATGTACCCGATATATAAACATAAAATCATATTTGTATTAAATTGTTTCTTTGATCATGTTCAACGAACAAATGTAAGGCGGAACAAAAACTGCCTTTAAACAAATGTTTTAAAGCTGAAACTATGCAGCAGTTGAACAACATAAAACTGTCAAGGCGGAAAAAACTCAACTATCTTGAACAGCTTAATGTAATTTATATGTTTTAAGCAAGTGCTGGTTTATTCGTTCTTCTGGTTTATATGCTTGACTTTTCGCGAGACGACAAACTTTAAGCACAGAACATCTGCTGAGGCGATAGCGCTTAATAGCGAAACAATCAAGAACCTCAGAAACAGAGGCCGGCTTTAAGTACCGAAATGTCACTACTAAGAAATCCACATATAAACAACAGAAAACGTGTAGACCAGAAAACTCAAGCTAACGCCCGAAGGCGGAAATTTTATAGCGTACTGGAGCCTTATGCAGCAAAAACAGTACAAAGTATTTCACGAGCGCGAGGCCAATCGTGGAAAAGATATGATCAACAGTGAAAGCGGTAAAAGACTCAGGACATGAGTGAACCAGTCTTAATCTTATGATCACAAAATTTTAAAACATTAAATATAAATAGGGACTTAGCTGTTTAAATGTAGCTGACGTCGGAAGCCAAGGTGGAATGGAACCGGTCACGGCAAATATGCGGACATAACAGTCCTGGAATCTGACCGTGACAGCTCATCGCGAAGTAAAACGGAAAAATCGGCGTAGATGTAATGATCCGGAGCTGCTTTACGCAGAATCCTCACACGTTGAATCTTCGATCGGTCGGAAAGCATGGCATCCTGGCCGAGAAATTCATGCACGCAGTGATCCATACGTGAAGCTTCGATTTTTCCGCGTCAATCCCTTTCTTTTCTCAGGAAAACATGTACAGGTCGACTGTGGGCTGTTGCTGGAGCAAGGAGCCGGAATCGATCAAATGTGATCTGTTTGCCAGCGTGCAGATTGCATGCATAAGCACCATTCAATCAATGCACGGGAAGATGCAAATTACATGCATAGTTTCTTCGCTAGGCGGAATCGCTGTAGTTGTCTTTTCATTCATGTGATGTGTACTCCGGCAAAAGGTGACGAAGCCCGCTCGTTTCCGCCTTCGTTCCTGTGGATTAAGCGTTCTGCCTCTGTCCATGTGTGTTATGCAACTGATTCTAAACGAGCCGCGGCGGCAGAGTCGGTTAAGACGGGATCGGAAACAAACGCGGCGGCAAAGCCAGCTCAAGCGGAATCGAAACAATCCACAGCGGCAAAGCCAGCTACGATAGAGTCGGAAACAGACCAACGCCATGCCATGGCGGAATCTAAACACACCGCGGCGGCATAGCCAGCCATAGCGGAATCACGACAGCTAGTAGTTTAATTGTCCTTTGCTTTACGTGGAGGAGTAGGCATGTCGGAAGCACATGTGCTTACATGGATTTTGAGGAGCATGTACGTGTACTCTTCCGACTGGATCTTCACGTGATGTTGTACGAAAGATGATTTCCCTTTTCTTTTAGAGACTCCAAATTGATCATCGATGTGGTGCTTGGTACTCCGTACACGCAGCATGCATTAGGCCAGATGGATCCGGCCTAGCCTGGTACACGCGCACAAGGCTGATCGTTTCTCAGTTGGACATACGGGTCAGCTCCGATGTGGATACACGGAGACTTAGAGCTCCGAACCTGCGCTGCCGCTGGGCTTGCAAGACGAATTTTCAAAACTTATAAGGCGGATCCATCCTTAAGAGGTTCCGGCTCAAATTCTTTTTCGCAGACGTATCCTGCTCACAAGCGGTCCATGCATCGGAAATTCCTGATATAGAGCGGTTCCAGCCATGGGCGGATCCTGCTCGGATCGGATCTCCGTGAACGTCTCCGGCTCGATGGCGGTCCGTGCGGAACTTTCCAATGTGTTTCCGTCGAAATCGACGGTTCCGCAGATGATGATGTGGAACCCTCCCGGTTCCGGCCTCCAGACGCCGCTGGCCCCACGGTGGGCGCCAACTGTCGTTGCCTAATCGACGGTACCTCGGAGGAGGGATCCTCACGAGGGGGAGAAGAAGTAGGGGCCATAGGGCGGAGTGCACACGGGACGGTGGTACGCGAGTTACCCAGCTTCGGAACACCCGCACGATGACAGGGCCTACTCGCTGCTTGTCTGGAATTATCTGGGCGCTTTCGCGTTGTTACAATGAGTTGTGGTTGTCTCGCTTCTAGCTCGAGATCTGCCCTCAGGGCTCCCAGGATCCGGCTTATAAAGGCGCACGGATCTAGGGTTTACATGGAGAGTCCTACCCGGATACAGGTTTACCTAACTACGGTACAATGTCTTACCGTGTACGTCAAGGATCCACCTATTCCTAACTTGTCGTCATGGATCCGGCTTCCTTCATGGGCCTTCACGGATCCGACTCCTGGCATAGACCTCTTCGGATCCGGGTACCTCCGTAGGTCGGTTCGGATCCGGGTACCTCCGTAGGGTGGTTCGGATCCGGGTACCTCTCGTAGGGCGGTTCGGATCCGGCTACCTTCGTAGGGCGGTTCGGATCCGACTACCTTTGTAGTGCGGTTGGGATCCGGCTCCTTGCTCCCGGGTTGGACATCTTCCATCTTGATCAACAACAATCGGGCCGCCCGGTGGGCCATATGCCATCACCACCATCTCGTGGGCCACCCGGGCTTGCCGGAATCGGACCATGTCGATGGTATACCTATGAAGTATATCCACAACAATAATGGCTCCCACATATTCAACGATGACTTTAGTGATCGAATGAACCATTCACATACAATACCAATTCCCTTTGTCACGCGATATTTTACTTGTCCGAGGTTTGATCTTCGGTATCACTCTATACCTTGTTCAACCTCGTCTCCGACAAGTACTCTTTACTCGTACCGTGGTATGTGGTCTCTTATGAACTTATTCATATGCTTGCAAGACATTAGACGACATTCCACCGAGAGGGCCCGGAGTATATCTATCCGTCATCGGGATGGACAAATCCCACTCGTTGATCCATATGCCTCAACTCATACTTTCCGGATACTTAATCCCACCTTTATAACCACCCATTTACGCAGTGGCGTTTGGTGTAATCAAAGTACCTTTCCGGTATAAGTGATTTACATGATCTCATGGTCATAAGGACTAGGTAACTATGTATCGAAAGCTTATAGCAAATAACTTAATGACGAGATCTTATGCTACGCTTAAATGGGTGTGTCCATTACATCATTCATACAATGATATAACCTTGTTATTAATAACATCCAATGTTCATGATTATGAAACTAATCATCCATTAATCAACAAGCTAGTTAAGAGGCATACTAGGGACTCTTTGTTGTTTACATATCACACATGTATCAATGTTTCGGTTAATACAATTATAGCATGGTATATAAACATTTATCATAAACATAAATATATATAATAACTACTTTTATTATTGCCTCTTGGGCATATCTCCAACACTTAGGTGTAAGGGCGGCACCTCGCTTGATCATTATTTAGTAGATCCGATCCGTTATGATTGCTCCTTGTTCTTCAAGGATTAGTTTAATATCTGCATAGTTAGGCCTTACAAACGGGTTGAAGGATCCAGTGGCGCGTAGGGTGTAGTTTGCTAGCCGTAGACAGGATGTTCCGGGGATCAACTTCATGTTGGTTTTTAGGCCTTGTCTAGGGTCGGTTTACGATCACCGTGCGTGGCCGCCAGGCTCAATCACGCGTAGGATGTTTCGATTATGTGGTGAAAACCCTAAATCGTAGTAGGTCGTTTTAGCTTTATTTTGATCAAGCAGGACCACCATGTGATCGTACACCTCGTACGAATCATGGGTGCTTGAGCCGATTCACAGGACAACCTGAGAGCCGATCGAGACTCGTATTTAATGTTTACGTGTATGCCATGCAGGAAACTAAGCGAGGCAAATCCATCACCTTCCTGACCAGGTATAGGTCAGGTGGCACGCCCTTGCACCAGCATCGGACGTGCGTGCCGAGTCCTTGCGGGCCGTCGCTCGAGGGACCAGGGCCAGCCGCAGTCCTGGGAGCCTCCCGGCTCTACTGTGTTGCCCGTCGCTGCTCGCCGGTGGGTTTCTGACCGCAACAAGATCTAATCAAAAAACACATTTGGGCATTTTGTAAATCTTTAAAAAAATGGTAAACATACATAGATATTTGTTTGAATGTAACCCATGCAAATTTTGTCAAATAATACGACAATTAGTTATGTCTTCTCAATTGAGAAAGTGACAAAGTAAGTTTCTATATGTTCTAAGTTTCTATAACTTGGCCCCGATGTGATATCAGTTTGACATAATTCGGTCCGCATTACAAGCTTTCCTCCCAAATCACGAAATAGTGCATGACACTAATTTTTTATAACAGCGAGGACATGGATATAAAAGTCCGCTCTACAATATATCCTCAACCTGAACATGTGACACCATGTATCTTCGAAGAGAGAGTACAGTAAAAGGAATTTACTTCTACCAATACACTCTAAAATTTTCTTGAAAGCAAAAAAACAATCTCAATGTCGACGAGATTTTACATTCTTGATACGACAAGGTGGTGAAAACTAATAATTAACATTTTGTTGAAATAATGGGTAGAACCCAGCCTCTGCATCAATCAATCAATGCACACATCCATAATTTACAGTTCTAATTAACATATTCTTAGCCACATTAGGTAGTTACTTACTCGCATCGACTAGTGCGATATGTGATGATTCAACAACTCTGCCTCGTAACAAAATGATACATGCATATGATATTAGCCGAACGATGAACACGTCGTTTTCTTGTACGCCTTCAGACCCAACACATAAACACATCGAGTTTTTTTAAGGTTAATCACACTACTTAGGCTCCAGTATTTTCATTTATTTTTCATGTCGGTGCATCTGATTGTTATGTGGCATTTCCAACAAGCTTCTATATTTTAGCTCATTGGTAAAGAGGAGAACTGAAACCAATGTTATGAAAAAAGCTCTACCATGTATAGTTTCTTCATGTTGTTTCTAGGATCGGTCAGCCCAATATTAAGGAACAATTATGGTATGTATTGTTTCTACTCCCTAGGTATTGGCAACAAACCATTTTGCTACTCAGTATTTAATAAACTAGTATTTTCTATCTGGGCACGTAAGCATGCTTGTGGTTGAAATATAATAGGGTGTGGCCCAAACTATCTCATGTGTCTCATATTAATTGTATCATGTCTTGAATACCCAGATAAGTTCCACATTAAATCTTTTGCCAACTAGCTGAGCTGATGCAGTCACAAATATTCGCTAATTTCTCAGCCGAAAGAACTTCCTGGTATTCCACAAATCCTATGAACTGTGACCTCGAAACAAGGCCCGCGTCTAAGTGGCGGTGATGTTTGTTTTTTGCTGATGCACACATAACTTACAATGACACGACAATGTGATAAAAAAATATTTCACATATCTGATTAGCAGTCCTAAAAATTTCCACAACAATGCATGAACATGACACAATTATTTTCTGCATTTACCTCATTCAATATAGAGTTTTGAAGGTATTGCTCATACAGTGTTTTTCTATATTTACATTATCTTACGTTGGTCGAACGTTGAAAAAAGTAAGTCAAAGTCCATATTTTTATTAATTTTCTACTATTGTAATTATTATTGCCTTTGTTTATTATATCTTTATTGTTATCCCACTTTTCCACTATATTTCTTTGTTTTTATTTGCTTTTGACACATTTTATTTATTTTGAAAATATGATTAGTGTGTGCACATATATGCAGAGAACTCGTGGCATGCCTACTACCCAAACTACATGAGGGCACTGACAGAGTTGCCATGGCGGCAAAGAGACCAGGCGTTCATCACATTAAGGGATAACTAAACTTTTTATTAAATAGAAACTTGGTACAACAAGACTCACCCAAATTTTACTGGCTATCGCCTCCGCACTGTGGCATTGTTGTGCTTTCCAAGACTCATAAATACTTGGTAGTCCATTGTTGTCTATTGTGAGGGGTGCCACACAGTACGATTGGATGAATGCTGGATGTCACCGTTCTAACAATTCTGCAACAAATATCGTCTTTCTATACTCTACAATGATATATTAGCTTTGTTTTTAGAAGGCATGATATGTTTGGTTAAGAAACATATCATCGACCGACAGTTACACAATTCGTATGTGGTTTATGTGATAGTAGCCATCATGGCCATGAGTTATTTTAAATATGAAAATCACGGCATTGGTTTATATATCATACTTACAACCATAATTTGTAGAATAATACCATCTCCAACAGGCGCTCTAAATTTTAGAGCTGTAAAAGCACTTTGCAGCGCGCTCCATCCATGTTTTACGCGTGAGGCCATGTTCACCTCCAACAGAAGATCTAAATTTTGGAGAATAGGTAGTTGTTTCTGCGCGCGACTTATACCGCTCGCTCTTTTCCGGCGTGGTAGATATAGTGCACGAGATAGCGCTTTTGTCACAAGCTCTATTTTACAGCTGCCGGTTACAGCAAATGTTGGAGCATCAATTTACGCCCACGCGTTAAACCAGTCACTTTTTTGGATACAACATCGGTTACCGCGCCTGTTGGAGATGCTCTAATGAAGCCACTTGTGGTCATAGTCTTGTATTAACCCGTTAAAAATATGCTCTATACAAAAGACTGAGGGAGTACAGGTCCTAGGCATATCTTTATCAACAAGTATTCTAGATACAACATCTAAACATTCGAAGGAAAAAAAGATACAACATCTAAAATATCTAGCTGACAGAAGCTAGTGGGTAGAGGTCTAGATCAGTTTCTTTTTCCACATTTCCGGTTCATGGATACATAGGAGCGAAAATGCGCGTGTAAATCGTCACCTAATTTAAAGATGGATGGCGTGTCCTTGTAAACTAATTATCAGATCGTTTAGCTAGCCATCCCGTGTTGACCACTGCGATCGGCGACGATGCAACAACTCTGTCGCCTGTCAAGTGACAAGGATGGATGGTACTCGCTGAAGATGAACACGTACGCCCTCTGCTCGTACGTACTGGGGTAAGCTAGCCCCACACACCATACAGCTTGAAGATTAGTTTGTAGGCTAATCAGAGAGTACCTAAACAGCTGGCTTTGATTATTGAATTATTATCCGGTGCACTGGTGCAATGCATCTGATTGTACCGCCTGCTGTGCTCTTGATTGTCTCTGGTACACTGCGTCATGGAGCTGCGATTCTTCAGTCGCACGCATTCATGTGTGGATCCGCGCGGCTATCTGGAGTATCTTTTAGGAAGCCGTAAAGAAAGAGTAAAATCAGAAGCACAGGGCCCAATTGCATATACATAAGTGTAAATCTCAGTCACGTAACGCTATTAAGTTTTAGTTACAACTCATGTGTAACTCATAGCTCAATATGAATCTTAAAGCAAATTCAACAGTGTTTATATTTTTTTCTCATTTACAACTCACTCGTAACTAGAAAAAAGAATCTTAGTTACAACCCACTTATAACTAGAAAAATCTCAGTTGTAATTCACTTGCAACTAGAAAATCTCAGTTGCAGCTCGCTTGTAACTACCATATCAGCATGAATCATGAGGCAAAATCTAATA
Source organism: Lolium rigidum (assembly GCF_022539505.1). Classification (NCBI taxonomy): domain Eukaryota; kingdom Viridiplantae; phylum Streptophyta; class Magnoliopsida; order Poales; family Poaceae; genus Lolium; species Lolium rigidum. The sequence goes on along the minus strand of NC_061510.1, from coordinate 27,833,875 downwards.
ACTAAGGAATCGATTGAGACATGATAAAAATCAAAGGCCTGATTTCTAGCATACTCAGTATACATAATGCTGTTTGATCCATTCTGACTATATACAAGAGATGAGCTATTCACCATTTGAAAATAACATGCACGCATCTCTATGCCAGCAGTATTAATAGTTGAAAAGGAAAACTGCTATCTCTAAATGAAAGATTGGTCCTCATTAATTTAGGTTTAACAAGTATGGTACTGTATATGATATCTTTCTTCGAGTTGTCTACAGGAGTCTTGTATTGATTAGACTATTATCGGTCTAGATTTTTTTCGCAAGGAGATATTGAGAGAAGAAATACCGTTGTTGCCTAAAAGATCAAGAAGAACTTGGTGTTCACCACCTTAAGGTTAAGAACACAACCCTACTTTGTAAATGGTTGGCTAAGTCTCTCAAGTTTATTGGAAACTTGGAGATCTACAATTTTGGGTTGGCCGGTCTTATGGCGACGATGAGACACGTCTTCCCATTTGCATCTTTCTCTTTTACGGGTGTATGCGAGATCAGCTTCAGGTTCTGGGAGAAAAAATGTCTAGGAAACGCCACTCTTTGGAAACAATATCCAGCTCTATATAATATTGTGCGTCATAAAGGTGAAACCAGAGCTAAGGTTATGGAACCTTCTCCACTGAGTGTGACGTTTAGAAAGGACCTTGTTGGGTCCCGACTTGCAACTAAAAATGCATTGTTACATCATTTAACTTTCGTCCAATTCTCGCAAGGGTCGGATGATTTCTATTTGAATCTAAATGAGAATGGTAAATTATGTGTGGATTCAATGTATGGAGCGTTCTTTCAGCGTTTACAATCGGTATTAAATAATAATAATTTTTTTAAGATGAAGATACCATTGAAAACGAAGGTTTTAGCATTGTATCTTCGTGGATGGGTCGTCCTTACTAAGGACAACCTAGCAAAACCCAATTGGTAGGGAAGAAAAAAATGTGTGTTTTGTCATCACGATAAGACTATAAAACACTTATTATTTCAACGCCATTTCGCGAGGTCTGTATGGTCAATCATCCAAATTGGTTTTAACTTATAACCGCCACGTAATGTTGCCAATATTTTAGGTAACTCGGTTAATAGGGTGGATCAAAGCTTTAAAATACTTATCAGTGTGTGAGTGTTTGTCTTTATTTGGTCGTTTCGGGTATATGTAGAAATGGTTATATATTTAATGATAAAAAAATTCGCTTCTGCAAGTTATTTACCGGTGCAGTACTTTCCTTCGTTCATGGTTGTATCTTCGGCATATGGAGAACCGTGGCTTATTACGGAGGTGTCTATACGATTGGGGGCATGGTAAATAATTTTATTACCCAATATGGGTGGCAGCATCATAATTTTTTTTTGTAAATCTTTTGAGTAACAAAACACCCTTTATTAAAAAAATTGCATGACATCCTGTGCCATCTGAATGTTGCACCGGTGAGATTGTTTGCCAGACTTTGGTGCAGTTTTGGAAAGATCTGCATGATGAGGAGGAGCATCAAACATCCTCACTTGTCCATAACCAATCGTGAAAACAAAAACAAGGAAGCATGAGCATATGTGTAGCAATGGGATGTCCCGACGCGGCAAGAATCACATGTGTTAGGGTCACGGTCCATAGAGGATTAAAAGGCATGGACTGAGAAAACGTTCCATTTGATCTTTTACGAGGTTGATTTCAAGCCAAGAGGGGTAAATAAGAATAGATAGATGTTATGAGAAAACCAGAGTAGTACATGGTTCACGAGTTCATCGAACAAGTTTTGCCTATGTAAAAACAACTCTACGGTGAATAGTTTCTTCACGTTTCTAGCTAGGACTCATCTGTTAGACTTTAAGGAACAACTATGGTTTGTAAATATTTCTACTCCCAATGTATTGACAACAGGCCATTGTATTTGTTTAATAAAAGAACTACCTTCTATCTAGTACACCGGACTTTTGTCTCTAGGGTAGGGAGAACCTAGTATCTGGCTAACCTCTTGTCGTTTGTGAATAAGTGAAGTGAAGCCTTTTTTGCAATAAAAGCAAGATCATATGCCCCAAACCATCTCTCACGCTTTCATATTCACTCTATTCTCTTGAATACCCACCTACTACCAAAATTGTTTATCTCCTAACTACAGTTGAACAAAAGCCTGTTGCTTGCATGACCTCTAGAACTAGAGAGACTACATGTGGAAGTTGTTTATTCTTTTGTACCCGAACATCTAGGCTGAAGTCGTGACAAGCTATGTATCTCACGGACGGAGGAGATCTCGCAACTGATGAATTCATAACTTACAATGACATCACACTTGTGTTAAAAACATGTATTTCACATATTTCATTCACATTCCCAACAAATCTCGCCGCAACCCGTCAGCAGCACACAATTTTTCTCTACATTTACCTCATTCCGTAGAATTTAGAAGTTAAAGATAATATAAAGTGTTTTCTACATTTACATTGTTTCATTTTGACTAAACATTTATGAAAATTAAGCCCATGTCGATATCTTAATTAGTTTTCTACTTTATGTTCTATCCTTGTAAACATTCTTGTTTTTGTTTATTTTTTTTCATAGTTATCCTCTCTTTTACACCGTCTTTCATTGCTTTTTTTAATTTGGTTTTGAGTTATTCTAATATGATTAGGGTGTGCACATATACATAGAGAACTTGGGTGTGCTACTACCCAAACTACATGAGGGGACCTCACAAACTTGCTACGGCGATAGGGAGGCCACACTTTCACAATAAGGGATAACTAAACTCTTTATTAAATAAAGTCTTGGTACAACACTGGCTAGGGCATTATTGTTTGGCTTTCTAAGACTCATGTAGGATAATTAAATTTTATTTGCTAGTCTTTTGTTTTCTATTGTGAGAGGTGTCACACAACACCATTGGATGAATGCTAAATGTCATCGTCCTAAGCATTCTACTAGGCATATCATTTTCTTGAAGTTGTCTACAATAATATTTTAAAAAATTCTAGAGGGCATAATATGTTTGGTTAAGAAACATGTCATCGACCAATAGATATGCAATTGGTATGTGGTCCTGTTGCATTACCTATCAGGGTCATTAGTTACTATAAATATGAAAATCACGGTATTGGTTTAACTATCATACTTCCTCTTTCACAGTTTATTAAACGTGTGCGTACTCCCTAGATCGCAAATTTGATCAAATTAGTATTAGTTATATGTTATAAAAATTATATCATTAGAAAGTTTAGATGTTCTATTTTCTAATACTGTAATATAATTTTTATATCATTAGAAAGTTTAGATGTTCTATTTTCTAATAATATAATTTTTACATTATATAATTTTAATTATATAGGTCAAATTGGTCACCTAGGGATAAGGGGAAGACTAGTAACTGAGACGGATGAAGTAATTTGCAGAACAGTTAAGTCACTGGTAGTCAAAGTCTTGTATTAACCCGTTAAAATATGCTCTACACAGAAGACTGAGGGAGTACATGCGGTCCTAAGCATCTCTTTATGAACAAGTATTGTACACACATCTAAAATATATAGCTGACAGAAGCCAGATTTTAACAGGTCTAGGTTAGTTTCTTTTTCGAAATTTCTGATTCATGGATACTACCTTCGTTCTTATTAATTGATCAACGCCGGACACCACGTACCTTCATGCTAGCCAGCTCGTGTTGGCCAATGTGATCGATCAGCACTGATGCAACAAATCTGTCGCATGTCAAGTGACACGGATGGGTGGTTCACGCTGAAGGCAATCTGCTCCTACCTCCTCGGGAAAGCTAGCCCCACATATCATACATGTTGTTCTTGCAGTTTATTATTTGCACATTAGATTTAGTAATTGGCTTTCCTTCTTCGTGAGGATCAGTGCGATCATATGATTATTGGATGCAACCGTATGGTTGCATATAGCTTCTTTTTTCAGCTACTACTAGAATTGATACACATCTCAACCTTACCTAATACTTAAATGTAAATTTTGAGTAGCTCATATTTTAAAATAAATAAAACGGCAGTGTGCATCTACTGATGCAGATGTTGGGGTTTCGGTCCATTTTAGAAAGAAAAACATGTCATACAGCTTGAAGATTAATTTGTAGGTTAATCAGAGAGTACCTACACAGCTGGCTTTGATTATTGAATTATCCTTGAGGCACTGGTGCAATGCATCTGATTGTACCGCCTGCTGTGCTCTTGATTGTCTCTGTGCTGCGTCATGGGGTCGCGATTGTTTAGTCGCGCGCATTCATGTTTGGATCCGCGCGACTATCTGGAGGATCTTGTAGGAACTCGTAAAGAAAAAGAGTAAAATCGCAAACGCATGCATGACACAGTTGATGGGCATATACTAATACTCTTCGATCCATGTCTGACCATACGCGAGAGATGAGCTATTTTGGTGTTTGGAAATAACAGCGCCGGCATCTGAATGCCAGCATGCGCCATCTGAATGTTGCGTGGGTGATCGAGATCTTTTTCTAGACTCTCGTGCAGTTGTGGAAAGATCATCTGCATGTTGAGGAGGAGCATCGTGACTTGTCAGTAACCACTCGTGAAAACGAAACAAAGGAAGCATGCGGCAATGGGAAAGATCCTGACGGGGCACCAAGAATCGCAATGTGCAAGAAACCACATCGATCTATCTATCCTATCGTCGGAAGAAGGGAACAGCGACCCAATGATTGGCTCGTCGGATCGGCACGTATAGGTGGAACCCCCAAATCGGAGATCGGCGTAGGGCCGCGGCCGGCATGGCTGAGTTCCAATGATTTCCCGATCCCAGCCGAGACGCAGCAGCAGAGGCAGCCGATTGGAACTACTGTAGATAGGTGGACAATAAAAGCGCTAGCTAGATCGACATGGCGAGCGATGGATAGATAGATTGGATCCATTGCAGGGTTGCAGGCCGCAGCGGCGGTGGTGCCGAAGAGGAAAGGGGGGATCGAGGTCCCTGTCGCCACCCGTCTGATCGATGGCGATGCGACGGGGATGCGATGAGATGTGACGCAGTGGCGGTACGTACGGCGCACGGCACGGGGCACCCATCCGCATCCGGCCACCACGGCACAGTGGACGACAGGCTCGGAGGCAGAGCGCGCAGGGTACGTACGTACGTGATGGCAATGGCGATGGGTGAGCCGAGCCGGGGCCGGCGGTGGGGTAGCGTCTTGGTGGTGCCAAGGCGATTGATCCATGGACGCCGACGCCGACGCCGACGCGCGCGGCCATGAATGATGGTATTCAATGGGTCCCTAGCCGTGAGCTGTGCGCGAGGTGGGCCGGCGCCGCCGGCTGCACGTGTCCCCGCCGGGCGTCGCGGGCGCAACTCGCCGGGTCTTTGCACTATTGGCGCCAATATCATACGCCGGGTTGCACGCTCTCCCTCCGGGACACTCGGAACCTAAAAAAACTCTTAGGCTGGTTACAAGTGGAGTGTAACTTAGACTACTAACATATGATATGTTATTAGTTTATGTTACTATATCTTCATAGTGGATAATAACTTATATGTGGTGTTATGCATTATGTTATTTATTATATTGTATACTCATTTTGCTTTGGGGTGTGTGATGTTATAATAACATAGTTAGTTAGGCCATGTCACCAAAACACCTTGTCATGTGTGATGTTACTAGCTATGTTACTCCCACTAACAACTACGTTGAACTACTCCCGTGTCAATTCTTTTTCATAGTGAAGTACTAAAAATATTAGACTTTTAAATTATCAATTACAAAGAAGATTTTTAGTAATTAGAGGCAGGCTGGACGAGAACCAAACCAATAGCTAACACAGCGGAAACACGCTCACACTGCCACGTGGCCAAGCTTTTCAGCCAAACGGACCACCTAACCAACACCACCTTCCGAAGCTATCCCGACTTACCACCGCTCAGCCCATGCGCGGCATGAAGCTCACGAACAATGCCAACGGAGAGTTCCCCTCAGTCTAATTCGACACCCCACATCTGAACTCGTCAAGGGAGGAGCTCCACAGCTAGAACATCGGGATGCATCCATCAGCCACTGTGATCGAGTGCCCACACTCGCCGCCACCGCTGACCACCAGCACTAGAGTTGAAGAACCTGCCGACACCATCTCAGAAGCACTACACAACATGATAGACGAAGGCTTGGTCGTCTCCCTTCCCCCGCTACGGTAGGGTAGGACGATTTGTGAATCCATCTAGTCGATCCACCTCGTCGTCAATGAGTCGGGGATTACCTCTCCCTTCCCCGGCCGCTACGGTGGTGGGAGGGTGGGGGCCGCTCGCGATGTGTATATAGCTTAGGCTCCTCTAGGTCACTAGTCGATGGCGCTGTGGAGGTGGCGGTGCGGTCGGCGTGGTGTTTTGGTGATGGTGCTCGCCCCTTTAATGACGACGCTCCTCGGAGCTTCGCGGTGGAGCACGCGTCTTCCCCGATCTCGAGTTTCCTCGGATTCGTCGAGCTCATCATCCTCTTGCCGGATCTGGACTGGTGGTCGATCCGGACGTTGCAGTTGAAGATGGAGTCGATGATCTTGAGCCACATGACGACGACGATGTTGCAGGGCGATGGTTCTCCAGGACCAGCGTGCGGTGACTTCCCGGCTGTGGAGGGGCTATATCCGAGCCAAGGAGTCCGGCCGACGAGGTCCTTCTGGACTTGGTTGTAATTTTGTTTTCTTTGAGGACATTTATGTAAATTCATGTCTTTAATGTCATCTACTTTATGTCGCGAAAAAAGATCAAAGGCAGCACCTCCACCAAACACCCCTCCCAAACATTGACATCAGCTCCGGAGATACACGACCGCTCCAGATAGAGCGCCACCAGCCCGAGATCACGCCATGTCACCCCATGAGGTTCTGTGAGCATGCCTAGGGGTGACATAGGGGTGACAATGGGTAGCACAACCAACACCTCCAACCGGTTGCACCCACGTGGCAACGCTAGTCGCCACCGCCAATAACCACCTCGAGCTGCAGCCTGGAATCCAACCTCTACCCTCTATGGAGGAAGGTACTGAAAGAAACCGCGATACGCAGCATTCACACAACATAGTGCGGCAAAACCACGACCGCTAGAGGAAGGCATCGTTGCTGGCCGCCAAGCCCCCCCACGCATGAAGATGTCGACCGACGTCGATGACTGGGAGGCTGCCTACTCGCTGGATCCGGGACGCTCCGGTGCGGTCCGACACTGCCACGTGGAAGCGCAGCGGGGTTTGACTAGTTCAATTGCAGTGTCAAACTCGTGCTAGTGCTGGAATCGCTCACGAGTGTGAGATCAACAAGTCAACTAGCTGCCGATAGTTACCCACATTTTTCCAACTTGATCTACGAGTACTCATTTGTTTGGTTTTGACATTTTCCAACATGATGTACTCCTGCTTTTCGGCATAACATAGGTGTCCAGCCCACTTTTCAGTGTCACGGGGCACATTACGATCAGGATGGTCAAACAACCATAAGTTTATCGGATGTCCCCGAAGGGACAACAACCATAAGTTTTGTACACGTAGAAAGTGTTTAGCACTTTTAGCAATCTTCCATCGGAAGTTGGTTAGTTACCCTTTGCCCAGGCTCCTTGTTAAGCAAGGTGGTGAGTGTCTCCAAGTAAAAATAATCCAACGTGTTCGATCCGCCGTGGAGCCATCTGCGCTCTGCCTGTCACTCTATCCAGTATCCACTCCCACCCGTGCGGGCTCCGCCGATCCATGCCACCCTATAAAACCACCTCGCCGCTCCACTTGCCACACCACGGCCGGCAACAGCTCTCCAGCACACCGCCACGACGCGCGCCGCCCTGGATCACGGAGCCGGACGCGAAATGGCTGTGGGATTCCGCCGGCGGCTCGCCGCCCTCACCGTCCCCAAGGCCTCCTCCTCCCTCCGCCGCACGAGGCACAAGAAGCTCTCCTACACCCGCACCCGCTCCGCCAGCCTCCCCGGCCGCTTCCACCCGGTCGTCGCCGGCCTCCACGACTCCGCCAACGCGCTCCTCGGCTGGACCGAGGCGCCGGCTCCATCGCAGGCCGGCACCGCCTGGATCGCCGACGGCGTCGACCACCTCGGCCGGCTCCTGGCCGGCCTCACGGACCTGCTGCACCACCCGCAGGCGCAGGACCCGCTCCGGCACTCGCAGCGGCGGTCCTCCAAGACAGCCCCACCCTGGACGGAGCGGCTGCTCGACGACCTCCTCATCCTCGCCGACGCGCACGGCTGCTTCCGCGAGGCGCTGCTCTCCCTGAAGCAGCTCCTCGCCGAGGCCCACGCCGCGGTCCGCCGCCGCGACGCCCCGCGGCTCGCGGCCGCTCTGCGCGCGCGCCGGCGCTCCGACCGCGACCTCTCCCGCCTCGCCTCCACATTGCGCGCCCTGTCCCACCGCTCCTCTCCCTCCACCTCCACGTCCGACTCCAGCGAGGCCGCGGTCGCCGAGGCCGTCGCGGCAGCCACGTGCGCGGCGGCGGCCGCGTCCGCCGCCATCTTCGCCGGGCTCGCGTCCGCCTCGGCCTCCTCCGCCTCGCGCGCATTGGCGTCCCCGACATCGGCGTCCTCTCCCGCCTCCAAAGCCGCGGCCGCGCCCGTGTGGTGGGTGGCCGACCTCCTGCGCTGGCGCCGGCGCACGGTGTCCGTCGCCGCCGCCTGCGAGTCCTCCGGATCGCCCGGCGGCGGCGCAAAGGAGACACCTCCGGAAGAATGCTGCGACGAGGAGGAGGACGAGAGGAAGGCGGCCATGGGACGGCTCCGGAGCCTCGAGGAGTGCGTCGTGGCGGCGGAAGACGGCTGCGAGCAGGTGTACCGCGCGCTCGTCAACGCGAGGGTGTCCCTGCTCAACGTGCTCACGCCATGCTTTTGACCGGCTAGCTAGCCATGCTTTTGGAGCGAAATGGCCGCGAGATTATTGGCGATCAGGACACTGCAGATTAATTTGCTTCCATTGATTTTTTTCTTCTTGCTAGTTTTCTGTAGCTTGTACACAAGATGTATAGAAATCGTTTCAAAATGGAACGAAATTATATATAGTTAGCCCAAATGTTGAGCCATTTATTTGTTCTTAACTGAAATCATCTCTTCGGTGCTCATCTCTGATAACTGATAGAACATGGAAGCATGAATGACACAAAATTTCCTCACAAAATATCACCCTATAATAGTACTTATGTGTATAGTTCGTCACAGAGGCCATTCAATCTGATTTTAAGTCAGAACCTATACAGATCTTAGGTGTTGATTCACTGGTGAGCTTTTTTGAATTTTTATACATCAGTACCCGGTTTCTTCAAATCCTTAAAGGCTAAAGTTTTCAGTGCTAATCTCTGATAAGTGATAACTGATAGAACATTGGAGCATGTATGACAAATTTTACTCTATATGTTTTCCTCAGATAATATCATTCTATAATTCTACTTATGTGTACAGTTAGTCATGTAGACCGTTGACCTCAGTTGTAAGTCAGAACTTAAACATATCTTAGGTTGTTGATTCACTGGTGAGATTTTTTTAAAGTTTACATCATTACCTGATTTTGCTGCTAATGCCTGAAAGGCTAAAGTTTAGTTCATTGACACAAGACATTTTCTTCCTGTGGGGGAGAAGTAACGAGCAATGGTACACTTACAGAGGATTTTTACCGACTCACACACCTACGGGATGATGTGCAAGGACATGGCTGGTGCAGTTCTATTTCCCTTCCCTGATTTCAGCCTGTGTGTAGAAATCATCCTGTAAGTGTAGGATTATTGAGAAGTAACTCCAAATTCAACTTTGGTACGCTCAATTCTACGGAGGATATATACATTGTCCCACAAATGTCAAAACTGTCTAAGTCTTGTCTTTTCCTTCACAGAAAAAACAGTTAGAATTTAGGTCTGCTTCATTCGAATAGAGACCAGAAATAGTGTTACTGTCGTTGCCGTAAGGGTATTTCATCAAATGTGAGCACATTTGATGAAATACCCTTACGGCAACGACAGTTGTGTTCCAGATACCATTCCAGCGATACGAAGCCATCAGCCACGACGGGATCGGCTCTGAACTACTCTCAAAGAGTGCCGTTAAACCGACCATCTGAGGCCTCATCTAGTTTTAATCACAGAATCTATGTTGAATTGTGTAGGTCGTTCGGTCGGTTCGGCATCACATGGAATCGGCCAGTCATCGACTTATTAAGGGTGTCAAGCACGTTGGATCTGGACTGACGAACTTAAACTTCCCTCTGCACTGAAGTTGACGTCCAGCGTCTCCAATCCTGGCTTTTGCCGTATTTAAGACGAATCTGTGTGTTTAATTATGTATGAATAGCATCTTCTAGACCTAGCATGCTGATTAGAAGTTTAGAACAGCATTGCACATTGCAGCACGAGTGTTATCTCTGTATTGATCAGTGATCACTACACCAGAATTGCAAGACACCCTGCTCTGAACTACTATCGAATCAGTCGGAGCGTCGCCAGGATTGATCACAATTTATGTACCTGAACGCGAAAGCGGCTGGGCAGCGTGCAAGATGGCAATCAAAGGAAAGCTGCAGGCACTTTCTAGTTGGATCTTCTCTTGCCCTACTGCTAATCAAACTAGTACAGTGTACATGCGCAATTGGCATGCGGACGTAGTCTATTCAGCTAACCCAAATACCCAATGATACACCCGGATGAGAGGTTGCAATCCATGCTAGGATCGGAAGCACGGATCCCCATGTTTTGGCGCATCTGACTGAACCGGCGTCGGCTTGGTACGGGAAAACTGCAACCTGGTGGTACGTTGTTAGCAGTAGCACTATACAGAGATAACACCTCGCCCAATTCTACAGAGGATATTTCTTGTCCCACAAGTGTCAAAGCCATCTAAATCTTGTCTTTCGCTCATAGAAAATGTGCTTTTTTTAAACGAAGGCAAAAGCTTTGTCTCATTCTATTAATTAAGAAAAGAATGCCTAGTTATTTGTTTGTTCTTAATTGAAATTGTCTCTTCAGAAGTCTTCAGCGCTCATCTCTGATAACTGATAGAACATGGAAGCATGGATGACAAATTTCAATCTATATGTTTTCCTCGGAAAATATCACTCTATAATTGTACTTATGTCTATTGCCAGTCATGGAGACCGTTGATGCGAATGTAAGTCAGAACGTCCGTATACTGATCTTAGGTGTTGATTTACTACTGAAATTTTTGAAAAAGGTTTACATCATTACCTGTTTTGCTTCAAATTCCAGCACGGCGAAAGTTTAGTTTAGCATTATACACAAACATTTTTTTTTCGTGTGGGGAGAAGTAAGTCAAAGTTTAACTTCACCTCGCCCAATTCTACGGAGGATATTCCTTGTCCCACAAGTGTCAAAGCCATCTAAATCTTGTCTTTCGCTCATTTTTTTTCGATAAAGGATGCTTTATTACTTTTTGAGAAGCAATTACATCCAGCCTCTGCATAACCAGGATGCACACAGCCGTTTATGAGTCTTAAGTCCAAAAGATATCAAACGAAAATGCTAGGCGGAATACATATCGCAACGATGAATCATATAACACCTAAGGTGTGGGTGGGGCTTCAATCCGTAGACTATGCTGTCACCCATGTAGGGAAAAAGTATCCCTCGCCGTAGCCTCCAACCGTGTACAGACCTCCGTAAATAGGTATCGGTTCTCCATGCGCTGAAGAGGTAACCACAAACGGAGAATACCTATACATCTGTAGATGACCTGCAACAAAGAGCAATTTTTATCGTTAAAAATCTTGTCATTTCTACTCAGCCAAAGCGCCCAGATAACTGCAAGCGCCCCCACCCTAAGAAGCAACTTGAACCTTGAATCTATACCATGAAGCCAATTGCCAAAGACATTGGCCACACTAGTCGGAGGATACAGGGTAGATGCTACTTGGATGACAGACCAAATAGATCTGGCAAATTGGCACTGGAAGAAAAGGTGTTTTATGGTTTCATCCTGATGACAAAAAACACATCGAGTACTTCCGTGCCAATTCCGCTTAACAAGATTGTCTTTGGTGAGAATAACTCCTCTACGAAGATACCATCCAATTTTTTATTTTTATTTTTAATGGTATCTTCATCTTCCAAATTTTCTTATTATTATCAACTGGTAAATCAGAATGAAGAATGCCGCTGTATAAAGATTTGACTGAGAAAGAGCCATCTGCATGTAAATTCCACCTAAATTCATCTGGCTCAGGTGATAAGTTAATATCCCCCAGCCTTTGAATTAGTGCATTCCATGTCAATAGCCTTTGTCCTAGCAAAACTCGTCTGAACGTCACATTCGGCGGTGAGGTAGCCATTACTGTGGCAATGGTATCACCTTGGCGACGAACAATACTATACAACGCATGATACTGTTCACTTAGAGGAGCATTGTCTAACCAAACATCTTCCCAGAACCGTATCTGTGCTCCATTCTTTATCGAGAAAGTACCATGACGAAAAAAGACATTTTTTGTCGCCATGAGACCAGCCCAGAAGTGTGAATCCCCAGGTTTCCAAACCACTTGGGATAACGTCTTCGAACCGATATATTTTCTCCTAAGAATAGTTTGCCAAATCCCATCCTCTGTAAGAAGCTTAAAAAGCCATTTACCCAGCAGAGCTGAATTCTTGACCTTCAGGTCATGAACTCCAAGCCTGCCTTGATCTTTGGGACTGCAAACTATACTCTATTTAACCAGTCGATATTTCTTTTTCTCGCTGTCCCCTTGCCAAAAGAATCTGGATCGATAATAATCGAGTTTGTGCAGGATTCCTTTCGACAATAGGAAGAAAGATAACATATACAGTACCATATTTGTCAGTACCAAATTAATGAGTATCAATCTTCCCCTTAGGTACAACAATTTACCTTTCCAACTACTAAGGCGCTTTTGTAATCTTTCTTTCACTATTTTCCATTCAGCAATTGTAAGTCTCCGATAATGAATCGGAATACCCATATAGCGAATAGGAAATTGGCCTTGCCCACAACCAAACAACTCAGCATACAGAGTTGTATCATTTTGGGCTTCACCGAAACAGAACAATTCACTTTTATGGAAGTTGATTTTTAATCCCGACAACTGCTCGAAAGCCGCCAAAATTAATTTCAGGTTGCGAGCTTTTTGAGATCTTGATCCATAAACAGAACTGTATCGTCGGCATATTGAAGGATAGATAAACCACCATCAACCATATGTGGAATCACACCCTCAATCTGACCATCAGACTTGGCCCGCTTTATAAGTATAGCCAGCATATCCGCTACAATGTTGAACAACATTGGTGATAACGGATCCCCTTGGCGTAACCCTTTTCGAGTTTGGAAATAGTGGTCAGTGTCATCATTAACCCTGATCGCCACACTACCTCCATACACGAAATCATTTATTAGGGCGCGCCATTCAGGAGAAAAACCTTTCATCCTGAGCGTCTACTGTAAGAAAGACCACTTGACCTTGTCATAAGCCTTTTCAAAGTCTAATTTCAGAATAACCCCATTTAATTTCTTAGAATGCATCTCATGTACCGTCTCATGTAAAACCGCCACTCCATCGAGGATATTTCTTCCTTGCATGAAAGCGGTCTGAGATGGCTGAACGACATGATCCGCAACCGTATTAAGTCTAATGGTGGTCACTTTCATGAAAATCTTGAAACTTACGTTTAAGAGGCAAATAGGTCTATATTGTTGAATCCTTTCTACCTCATTAACTTTCGGTAACAAAATTACTTCACCAAAATTTATACGAAATAATTCTAGTTGTCCAATATGCAGAGCACTGAACAAATCTAGAAGATCCGATTTAATAGTATCCCAGAAAGTTTGATAGAACTCTGCTGGAAAACCATCCGGACCCAGAGCTTTGTTGCATTCCATTTGAAAAATTGCCTTTTGTACCTCTTCCTCAGAATAAGGTGCGGTCAATAAGGCATTTTCTTCCATAGAAACTTGGGGTATATTATCTGTTAAGTCCTCATTTAGAGAAAAGGAACTTTCATCCGGAGGATCAAACAGACCTTTATAATAATTAGTAATGTATGATTTGAGTTGCTCATGGCCTTCAATCAACCCTTCATCTTGATTAAGAGAGTGAATACGTTTTTTCTGATGTCTCCCATTGGCTATGCCATGGAAATATCGCGTATTTGAGTCTCCTTCCAAGGCTTTGGAACGTTGATACCATTTGAGTTCCTCCTCGCGAAGGAGACTCGCCATCTGCGCATTGGATTGATTCTTAAGTTCAATCTCATGCGGAGTCAGTGGTCTCACCTCAGCAAAAGCCTCTAGCTCATCAATCACATTTGATAAGCGAGCCTTCTCTTTTCTAAGGATACCAGCCATATGGGCAGCCCAACCAGAGAGATGTTTGCGCAATGCACGCATCTTATTATTCCATCTCAAAATTGGAGTGCTACCACCGACCAGTCTCTCCCAAACCGTCTTAACCATCTCATGGAACCCTTTCCAATGTAGCCAGCCAAGTTCAAATTTAAAAGGCCGTTTACACACAGGTCGGGGATTCCCAGTAGTTAGGAGGATAGGTGCATGGTCAGACAATTTTTCAATACGTTCTAGTGCACGGACAGACACCATAGGGTATTTATCTTCCCATTCGGTATCCATCAACGGGTTCAGGCAAGCTCGCTCATAGAAAATGTTTTTTTTAAACAGAGGCAAAAGGTTTGCCTCATTTTATTAATTAAGAAGAGAATGCCCAGTTAATTAACGGGAAACTGGGCGAAAACCGTATAGAAAATGGTTTTGACGATGACTTGGTTGTGTTTTCCACCATTTGACAACCCAAACAACACAAAAATAAAGTAGGACAAATGGGGAACATAGTATAGTGGGAAGTAAAAAAGATTGACGATATTTAAGAGGGCAATGACGACATCATTTACTGACAGTGACGATTTGGGTTCACCTTGGTTAATTTTCATTTACACTTTGTAGCTTCTGTGCCTGGCAAATGTTCATCTGGTCTTTGTTCTTAACTGATAATGTAACCTAAACAGTTTGCAAAGCTGGTACCACTCTACAAATCTCAATATTTGCGTGCAAAAAGAGAACTCTACTCCGGACCATACATAAATGGTACCACTCTACATATTTCAGAATTGTACCCCTCTGTTCCATATTAGTTATTCGCTGATTTGGAACGAGGCAGTATATGTCATTTCGTGTTGATGCAGTGTATTCAGATCGGACATTTTTAGTATATTTCGCGTAACTACAAGTTTTACGGTGATTGACATTTTTATTAACCATCCATCCACCCCGATCTAACGGTGATAAATAGATGGAGCCAAACTAACGAAACCAAAAATATGGGACCGGAACCAAATCACGTGGGACCGAAACATTTAATATATTTTATGAAAATTTTAAAAAGTGATCATCCTTTTGAGAGGTCGAACCGTTGGATAAGCTTTGCACACATCTTAAAGTCGCCCAACTAGCAACTAGTAATGGACATCCGTTGTGTTTCACCGCTCATCCTCTCTCTCTCACTGACGGGAATCTCTCTCTCCCGGCGATCTCCCGCGTGGCTGTCTGGGCGGCACCACGGAGCCGGCCGCCGGCGCTACGCGAGGAAGAAGGAGGGGGTCGGGGATTGGGCGGGCATCCGCGGCGGGTAATCCGCTGTGGTCGGCGGCGCAACTTCACACCTCACGTAAGGTCGTCCTCCTCCTCTAGTTCTTTCCCCTTTTCTTGATTGTTTCCGCGAATCTGCTTTCTCATTTCAAGTTTAAGAGCTAAACCTCCTTGCAAATGAATGGACTATCTGCGTCAAAGTCAACACTACTATTAGTATTTGGTTCTTCTGATGAATTCGGTTATGCACCTGATCGAAGCTGGTTTTATATCAAGTCAATTAGTACACTGTGGCGCCCGATCTGCACATGTTGTATACTCTACTGATTTCCTAGAGGAAGATTCAGGATGTTGCTGATTGTAGTAATCAAAATCTTGGAAGAAGTCAGGACCTCGAGTGCAGTTGTTGCCTTCTGACAAAGAAACTAGTCCTCAACATGCTCAATGGTTGAGGGAAAATAGATTTAATAGCGTAGGAGTCCGTAAAAAATTGATGATAACCCCCCCAGTTGGCGCGCCTCGGACCCCACATGTCAGTGACACAAGGGGGGTTATGATAGAAGGCGAGTCCTTACTAGGTTAAGCTCAGTTCACAATGCGCCTTCCTTCTACATGTGATGCACCAATATACGTATTTGGCATGCCATTTTTGGAACCACCTTTTTTCGGAACCCGGTGACCGTGTAGTAGCTCCACTTCCAGCAAAGAAGCAATCAATCTTCTGTGTTGGCTCATTTTTTGCATTTCTTGAATTTGCTGAGCATGCTGTTATGTCTTCTGACAAAGATTCTTTCTCAGAACACAAGTTAGGAAAGTTAAAATTATAGATGACACTCGTTTAAATCTGCTTTGGTTGAATCTAATACGGGTTTTTCAAATTGTAGGTTGGATGAGTTCACTGGAAGAAGGCCTTTGTGGTTGAGTTGCTGACACCCATATCTGGTGCTTTTTGTTCAGTAGCTACCAGTTTCATAACGATGCCTTGCAGTATATGTGCAACTGCAAGTCATCCCCATCAATCAAGCACAAACAATCCTCTGGACTAGAAGATTATGAGAGACATCTGTTGTCTGAACATCAATGCCTAGAGCTAGTCTGCTATGTAGTTCCTTGTCAAGTTTTTTAATGAACTCTTAATTAGACTTATTATTTGCTCCAGTCATCGACTTGTATTTGTTTGTTGTGTCCCAAATTGTCCATAGTGTTGCCGGCTTGCTAAGAACTATTGGTAATGGTAATTCAGAGACAATTTTCAAGCAAGTTTTATTTTTCGAGAAAACGCAAAAACTTGCGTTTCGATGTATTGATAGAGAGTCTAATACAAGCCTAGAGAGGCCACATCCGAGTACAACGCGACACACTACACATTAAACTGTCGGGAGCATTGGAGGATCATGGAGGAGACGCTGCAGAGGTGCCACGACTTGACGTAGAGCAGCTGGGCGCGGAGCTGGCAAACAACGGTGTACTTCAGATCGGTGACACCAGCCAAGTCGGGCCACCAACGGCTTGAGGATTCGTCGATAGTTCAAACACGCACATACAAACATAAGCATTATTATTTATTCAATAATTCATCCATCTGCTTTCCAACTTGGAATGATCTGCCAAAGTGATGACAATATCATTACCACGTTAACTGAAGCAGTTCTGTATATTTGCTGATGTTACAGCAAACCCAAATACAGTGCCTCTTGGGGACTAATTAAGTTTGCTTCTGTAACTTGGGATATCACAATCTTCTTCCATCTAGTGGTTCACTGCATTAACCTTGCTTGCTCAAACAAACGGAGAAAAACAAACACTGCATAACAACTTTGAAACTGTGGTTCAAGTCTAGTTCACAAGGCTAATTCACAACATTAGACAGGCAGAAGCCATCATCATCACTCAGGGCGAGAGAAGATTTATCAAGAGCGAACACTCACATCATCTGCTGATCAAAGTGATCATTTAAACCTCCTTTCAGAGGAGGCTCATCATCTGTTTCAGAGACAAAAGAATTATCACAAGCGAGCACGCAACATCATTTGCTGATCATCAGAGGAGGATTTAGAGATTGGATCAAACTTGAGAGAGCAAACTCTATAATTATTTACAAAGTGGGAAGGGTTAACTAAGCAACCGTGTATGCACATGCATTCTAAAGCAAACTCAGGATCAAAGCACATGGCTGATGCTTCAAAAAATTGCACTTTGAAGCAAACAAAACAGCAGAAATCTTCAGCGACAGACACAGCACGAGAAAATAACCAAACTTGCTGAGCCATATCTTCCTGCATATCACATAAAAAGTAAAGATTTTTTTTATCATAGTATGATACTGGTATTGTGGCTGGCGGGTAAGATCCTGCCGAGTGCCGGGAAGAGATCGGCGGCGGCCTGCATCCGACGGGATGAGGAGAGGGCAGCGGCTAACATGGCTGCAGCAGGTGGATCGGAGGACTAAGGCGGCTAGGCACAGAGGATCTGGTGGAGGATGCGGCGGCAGGGCAGGAGGATGAGGCGGCGGCGGGCATGAGGATGCGGTGGTGGGTGATGAGCCGGCAGGCTAGGAGGATGCGGCGGCGGCGGCGGCGGCGGCGTAGTCGCTGAGAGGAAATTTTTTATTTCGACTTGGCAGATGACTTTATACGTGGAGACAATTGACCGCTCGCACATACGTTCTTAGGGTGAAAGCATCATAAAACTTACAACTAGTTTTAATCAACGGTCAAGAAAATTTTAAGATTGACGGAACCCAACGAAACCAAAGTTCCGTGTCAATCACCGTAAAAGAGCTCATTTCAGAATTGTACCCCTCTGTTCCATATTAGTTATTCGCTGATTTGGAACGAGGCAGTATATGTCATTTCGTGTTGATGCAGTGTATTCAGATCGGACAATCCTGAATTGATGTACACTAGTAACCAGAGTATTCAGATTGGACAATTCAGAGTAGTTCATATCAACAATGAAGTTGCTAACTCCACTAGTAACCAGAATTGATGTACACTGTTCTTAGATGTGGATTCACGTGTGATTACATTTGATCAAATACCTTTTACGGCAACGACAGTTTGGTTCCTGATACCAGCATGCAGGGTTCGTCTCTGAACTACTATGAAAGAATGCCGTTAAGGCGAGCATGCATGTGAGGCCTCCTCTTGTTTTAGTCACAAAATCTATGACAAATTGCGTAAGTCGTTCGGTCGGTTTGGCATCACATGGATGGAATCGGCCGATCAATGAGCTATTAAGGGTGTCATGCACGTTGGAGGCTGACTGACTAACTTAAGCCTCCCTCTGCGCTGAAGTTGTCGTCCAGCGTCTCCGATCCAGGCTTTTGCCGTATTTAAGACAAATCTCTGCGTTCAGTTTTCCGTCGGCAGCATCTTCTTAGCATTGCTGATTAGATCAACAGTATACATTGCAGCACGAGCGTTATGTCTGCATCGATCAGTGATCACAACACCAGAATTGCAAAACAGGTAGGACTTGCAGCCTGTTCTGTGCTTTCAGATCAGTCGGAGCGTCGCCAGGATTGATCACAATGCACCTCAACGAGAAAGGGGCTCGGCAGCAGGATTGTCAATCAAGGGAAGCTGCATACACTTTCTAGTTGGGATCTTCTGTTGCCCTACTGCTAATCAAACTAGTACAGTGTACATGCGCAATTGGCGTGCGGACGTAGTCTATTCAGCTAACCCAATGATAGATCCGGATGGGAGGTTGCAATCAAAGGTAGGATCGGAAGCACGGATCCCCACGCTTCGGCGCATCTGACTGAATTCTGAACCGGCGTGGCGTTGGGAAATCTAGGCGATTTATACAAAAATAACCCTTTTCTACAACTATAGCACAGACTGATCCCTCAGGGAAACTATTTTATCCATCTAACCCTTT
Organism: Lolium rigidum; assembly: GCF_022539505.1. Lineage (NCBI taxonomy): Eukaryota > Viridiplantae > Streptophyta > Magnoliopsida > Poales > Poaceae > Lolium > Lolium rigidum. Next base: position 27,814,414 of record NC_061510.1, on the reverse strand, counting down.
TGTGTGGCGCCCCTCACATCGGCGCCACACCTCAATGGGTGGCGTCCGTGCCTGCGGCGCCACTCGTTCATCCGACGTGGCGCGGTGGACGCTGATGTGTGCTCCGCTCCGACGTGGCAGGATGGCCGCTCCCATCGGCGCCACACTGTGAAACTGTGGCGCCGCTCGGCGCCCGTCCCAGCCCGAGCCTCTTCTTTCTCCCCTCTTCTCTTTTCTCTGCTCGCCCGAAACCGCCGCCGCCGGCCGCCTCTCCTCCGTCCCCCCCACCAAATCCTCCACGGATTCGACAGATCTGGCCGGCTAAATCGATCCCCATCCAATCCTCAAGGTATTCCCCTTTGTTGCCCTTTGATTCATCCAAGATTTGCTTTATTTCGATTTATACATGGAACCTAGATTGGAAATGTTGGTTGTTAGAATCTATATTGATGTGTATGTGTTGAAATTGATAGCCTCATTGTATGCATGTGTTTGAACCATAGATTTGTTGGAACCATAGATGTGAAATTTTACATGTATGTATGTATGTGTTGAAATGGCTATGTATGTTGAAATGACTAATTTTTTGCTTAGCAAATGCATTCAAATTTGTTACATATGTCTAGTATTTGCGATGGAATAACTCATATTTGTTAGGAATGACTCATAATATGGTGTTTTATATAAACATATAGGATGGTTTATCTCATAGATATCATATGACGGAGAAGAGAACGGTTCTTCACCCTTTGAAGATTCGTTACCATGGCACAGTAGATATGGCGTATGACGAGAGGTACACGGAGTTTATCCAGCCTACCGGTCTTCTCCCGTTCATCTCGCTTGTAAGCGGGGGGGGGGCGAACATGAACACCGCGGCACTCACCGCCCTTGTCGACCGGTGGAGGCCAGAGACGCACACCTTCCACTTGAGGGCCGGCGAGATGACCCCTACTCTTCAGGATGTTTCCATGATACTTGGACTTCCTATTCAGGGCGATCCACTGTGTATGAACACAACTGATGGGTAGCGCGGACAGATGGAGAACCTTATTGGCATGGCTCCTCCGCCGCTAGAAGATCCAAAGGAAAGAACTCCCGCCGGCGCATCTTTCTCGTGGATCAGGACTAACTTTGGAGAATGCCCACAAGGGGCCAACGAGGACACTATCAGGACGTACACCCGTGTGTACTTGTGGTACATGCTGGCGAGGACTCTCTTTGCTGACAGTGGTGGAAAGCTGGCCCATTGGTGTTGGCTCAAGGCGCTTACGGTGTTGGAGCACCGGTGGAGTTGGGGAACAGCGGCACTTGCCTACCTCTACCGGTAGGTGATGATTTGTTGTATGTACTATTTTTCTATAGTAGTGTGCTAGACAAAGTACTAACCAAATGTCTTATTTTCGCAGTTGGACGAAGCTTGTCGCAGGACTGGGAAGGGCGGTATTGGTGGATGCTTGCTCCTACTTTCCGTATGGAGCTGGGACCGCCTATCAGGTGGCCCAGGATACTCAACGAGAGGCCATGGCCTCATCACCGGAACAACCCTGATCGGGAGCCCACTTGGGCATACCTTTGGGACAATGTCTCGGAGATGACGAGCGATCCAATGGTCATGTACATGCACTACACTGAGGAGTTGGACACTCTTACCTCAGAGGAGGTAACCGATTTTAAGCCATCACTCTTTTGCTATCCTGTTTTCATAAGTTTTATTGCCATGTTGTAAAGTTTGAAATATTTGTATGCCGCAGGTGGATTGGAAGCCATATGATACCTATTACCGTATTGGCTCCGCGATGCCTGACCTCAACCCCAAGTGCTTGGAGGAGGCGCATTTCTGGCGTATGCGGTGCCCACTCGTATGCATGTGGCTTATTGAATACCACCAGCCACACAGAGTGATGAGATAGTTTGGGCTGTATCAGAAGTGCCCACCTCAGTGGCAAGACACGGACCACGCGCTCCATAGGTAAACTTCTTGAATCATGCGATGGAAGCTTGTTGATTGAAGCGATAGAATCTAACTTTATCCATTATGCTCCAATATCTTACAGGCTTGATAGGCAGCGGCAGAGGAAGATCACGAATTGGCCTGTCCATCATAGAGGCCACATCACATCGTTCCAACACTGTTTGGAAGCAATACAGAATGCAGGACATGTAGAGATTGTCCCTCACGACTTGGCCGCTTTCAACAACTATCTCCAATGGTTTCATGCAAGCACGCGTATCGAGTTAGCGAACCACGCGTATGATGACGACATCTTGGACGACCCCATCGCATTGGATGAGGTTGCGCAAAGCCAATACGACAAGACTACTCGACGGGGGATATCGACTTCTATTGCTTCATCATTGAACTACGTGGTAAGCTATTCTCTCATTAGCTAGTACATCATCTATATTGGCATGTGCTCTCTCAAATTGTGTATAATATGTTTGTCACAGCGGACCGAGATAATAAAACAGCTGAGGAGTGCGAGGTTGTTTGAGATCAGAGCAATAGAGATGAAAAGCCTATCGGACCGATGCGGCATTTCATTAAGGTATGATCACCAACTTTGAATGTAAGCTATTATGTTCGGGTGGCTTTGTAACCATGACTTCCATGACGCAGAACACTGCACGGAAGATGAAGCGGTTAGCCAACTTGCTAGGTTACCGCGAAGGCGAAATTGTGTCATCCTCTTTTGAAGAGGCGGAGGTTAGGACTATTTTGTTACCCTCAAACATGTGCATAGTAATTTCAACTTTTGCAGTCTCATGTGTTCATGTTTGTGCAGATTCCCGACGACACCATTCTGAGTCAAAGCATTAGTCGAGGAACTGGAGGACGCCTTCAATAGGTTAGGTGGTTGAGGTGTAATACGGGTTGTACCCTGGGTAGGTGGTGAGAGAATATAAACTTTAGAGGTGAGAGAAGAAGAAGTGGAAGGAAGGAACGCGGCTTCGGCTAGTGGATCCTGATTCGCTTCTGACCTTAAAGATTAGATCATGGAGGAAAAGCGTACAAGTTTGTTATCACCGGAATTTAACCGAGTCAGAGGTGGGCCGCGATCAAGATGGTTTGAAGATGTATATATATGGAGGAATACGTAGATCGGCCTTTTATACCAAGTTGGGCTTAATGGCCCGTGTATCTGTAACATATTAGATCGTGTTTTAGTTTAGAGATAGAATCTTACTCGTGCGCGGTTTAGTGCACGTCCACATTAGAAAGTCCCCTGGACTATAAATATGTACCTAGGGTTTATGGAATAAACAACAACTCACGTTCAACCCCAAAAACAAACCAATCTCGGCGCATCGCCAACTCCTTCGTCTCGAGGGTTTCTATCGGGTAAGCGACATGCTGCCTAGATCGCATCTTGCGATCTAGGCAGCACAAGCCCCACGTTGTTCATGCGTTGCTCGTACTCGAAGCGCTTTTGATGGCGAGCAACGTAGTTATCATTAGATGTGTTAGGGTTAGCATTGTTCTTCGTTTAAGCATGCTTACGTAGTGCAACCCTTGCATATCTAGCCGTCCTCACGCCTATCCCGGGTGTGGGGGCGGCACCCCGCTTGATCATTATTTAGTAGATCTGATCCGTTACGATTGCTCCTTGTTCTACAAGGATTAGTTTAATATCTGCAATAGTTTGGCCTTACAAAGGGGGAGGATCCCGTGGCACGTAGGGTGGCGTTCGCAAGTCCTAAACGGGATGTTCCTAGGATCAACTTCATGTTGGTTTTCCGGCCTTGTTTAGGATCGGCTTACGAGCACCGTGCGTGGCCATCCGGCCCAACCTCGGAGTAGGATGATCCGATTATGTGGTGAAAACCCTAAATCGTCGTAGATCTCATTAGCTTCATCTTGATCAAGCAGGACCACCAAGTATTCGTACACCCCGTACGGATCATGGGTGGATCGGCTCTTTGAGCCGATTCACGGGATAACCCGAGAGCCGATCGAGGCTCGTATTTAACGTTTACATGTATGCCCCTGCAGGAAACTAAGCGAGGCAATCTCATCACCTTCCCGACCGGGTATAGGTCGGGTGGCACGCCCTGCACTTCGCAACGCCGCGTGTGACCGGAAGAGCATTGCGGGCCGTCGCTCGGAGGGGTCTCGGCCGGCCGCAGCTCTAGGCTCCCCCGGCTCTACGGTGTTGACAAGGCCGCTGCCCGCCGGTGGGTTTTGGCGAGTCAACACATTCCGGCACGCCGGTGGGACAATCGTCTACATCAACCACATCGCCATCTACATCCGAGATGGCGGACGGCACGCCGGTCGCCTACGAGGATCTGCTCGGGTAACTACGTTGCTCGGCTGATGCGCGAAACAAACAATCAAAGGAAGGCCGATAGCGATGACTTCGGCTGATGCGGACGCATTACTCGTCCTCCCGACGGAGCTCGGTGCCCCAGATTTCCGACGAGCCGGCCGAGGTTATGTTCACCACATGGTTGCTTGGGTCAAGCGGCGATCTAACGGACAGCAGCCACGTCGACTACACGAGTCCCAACGGGGCTGACTCGCAAGTACGGCGCACGGGCGTAACGCAGAGCCGATATCTGTAGTTACCAGACAGATTCGGCTCGAGGGAGGCATACGGTCACCACGCCGGACAGATGGTAAACGATAGCCGGTGGAAAATCGGCTAATAATAATAAAAAAAAAAAAAACAAGAAGGAGAGAAGCAAAACGTTGCAAGCGTAGCGATCAACATATCAAGGCCCTACCGAGAAGCAGAATCATTTGTCTATAAAAGCCCTCATCGGAGAAACACGCCGAGGGCGATAATAGCATCAACACGGATGCGTTCCGCCTCGGCAATCTCAGCTTCATCATCCGCGTCTTTGCCCGTCACCAGCCTGATTGCTCGGGGAACGGATTTCAGCCAGATCGGCCTTCGGATCGGCTGTGAGATCTTTGCTTCTTCTTCGGAGCGGGCGACAAGGGCCTCCTTATCTTGGATGAGCTGTTTGGTCACCCTTACCCTCTCTTCGAGGTCCTCCAACTCCTTGTGCAAGGTTTCGAGTTCGGCACGGGTGGCGAAGTATCCGTCTTGGCGTCCGGAGCAGCCTTTTTCTCATTGAGCCGTCGGCACTTCTCGGCAATATCGGCTCTCGGCGGAAGTTGGGAGTGGCGAAGAGTAATCCTTTGGCGAGCGGATTGAATCCGTGACTTGAAGACCGACGGGGTGACGGCGGGCCAAAGCTTCACTTGCAGGGGCATAGGGAGATGAGAATGGATATCCGCGAGGATACCCTTGACCTCTTCGGAATTCTCAATCAGAGCATCAATAGAGGTAGAGAGCAAGTCCTTGAGGCGCTGGAGCTGGCCACGGACCGTGCTGATGTCTGGCTCCCCACTTGCCTTGGAAGGGGTGGGATCGATGGATGCTGGATCGAACGCAAGCAAGCTCGAGAGATCACAACCCTGGCAAGGCAAACACAGTGAGTTTAGCGAGATGGCAAGGAGCCGACGAGCCAAAAGGGAAAAACATACCTCTCCCAAGGGGGAAGGAGCAGCCGGCGCGATGAACGATCGGCTTTTCCGGGGACTCGGTTGGATCAACCGCTCGTACGGCCGCGGGCGTCGGGGCAGCCGGATCCGAGGGTAGCGAGACGGCCTCTGTACCTCCTCAACGTTCCCGCTAGAAGTTTCGGCGACCTACAAAAGGAAGGGATTAGCCGATCCAGGTGATAACGGGGCAACATGAGAGCACGACCACAAGGATAATTACATTCGAGATCTCCTGGCTTGATGGAGAGGTTGGTGGGTTCTTGCGAACCCTCTTAACGCAGCGATGCTTCGTACGTAACCACGACCTGGTCGGGGCACGAGGAGTAGGAGTTTCGGTGATCGACCTTTTCTTGGGAGCCGGCGGCGGCGAAGCCGTCGACTCCGGGTAGTGGACCTCTCGGAATCACTCGAGCTCGATTCTCCCCGGCTGGTTTCTTCGGCTCCATTGGAGGATCCATCAACGAGGGCACTGTAGGAAAGGATGCAAGTGCGGTATGAACAAATTCTTTGGGAAGAAATACGGACAAGCGCACGCGGGTCTAAACCAACTTACACGCAAGCTTTCTCGGGCCGGAGCTTTACGCTTCAGGGTTTTCCTGACCGCTACCTTCCTCACCACCGTCCTCGCCGGAGTCGAGGCTCGGGGGGCAACGAGCCCCGAAGACGCTTTGCTCTTGGAAGCCGATTTCGGTGAAATCGGCTGACCCTCATTATAACTTTCTTCGGGGGCGAACTGCGGCGGAAGAGAACCACGCGGTGCCGGAGGAAGAAAGACGAAAGGGGAGCCGTCGGCTTGTGTAGGAGCTGGGCCATCTTGTTGCTGCCAAGAGAAGAAAGTCAATTCACGGACGATCACCGTGAGGCGGTTACAAGAAATACTTAAGTGACGGTACACGGTCGGCGGGGGATCATATTCGGCGTCAAGCTCCTTCGAGCTGCGGTCCTAGTGCCTTCCGAAGACATGGGTTTTCCACATAGACCACCAAGTTTCGAAACCGTCGGTGGTGGAGGAGAATTGGAGGTCATGGGGAATTGGTATGACCGAGCATCAAAGAAGGTATAACACCTTTGGGCGGTGAGGATGTCGGGCGGTTCAGCTCTACTTGCTCGTCGGATGATGAAGGAAGAAGTGTGGAGGCACCTGTCCAAGACCAAGCTGCCGAGCCGCTACTACTGGTTGATAAGACTCGTAACCTGGCTTGATGATCCGGTTTGAGGTGCTCATGCCAACAGGGAGAAAGCAAGGACGAATCATGAGGGAGTACAAGTGCTGTGTGCCGGCGTCATCGGCAAAGTCGTCCAATCGGAAAGAGACGGGGTTTTCAAAATTTGCCGATTCGGTATAAGGGTGGAACAGGGGGTTGTCTAAACCTTGGTAGAAAATCTTAAACCACCCTGCTGCTTCTTTGGGGATCAATCGCTACCGGAAGACCATACGGGGCTTGGCCGTAGCTGGTGCATCGAATTTCCTTGCCATTTTCATCCGGAAAGGTGCGGTTAGTCAGCGATGGGAAGTCCGGGATTTGGCTTTGAAAATATAGTTGGGCCCACGGTTGAATGAACCACCGGGGACCGCCGGTTTTAAGCGTCTTGCGGGTGAACAGTTTGACGGACATCGGTTGAAGGGATCGATAAATCTCTCCAAGGAATAACTTGCCTAGACCAAGTTGGGTGCCTTTGGCGAGTTCATAGGCTAGGGAGAGGTAATTCTTGGTAGGAGCAAGTGACGGACCACGAGAATATGAAGTGCTCCAACCGGAAGTTCAAGAAGGCTGTGTGCTCCCTCTCATTCATCGAGCCTTTGGTTTTCATATAACGATTGAGATAAGCACCCCGAGTTGGTACACTCTTTTTTAGAGGAGAGAGTGAAAGGGACCTTTGGGAGCTTGAATGCGGAAGGACTGGGAGACGCAATGTCTAGCCCCGTGATCATGGCCACGTCCGAGCGGGGTCGGAGTCATAGGGCCATGACCAAACATGAAACGGTTCGGTGCGTCGGACCAAAAATAGCCGATGGTTTTCAAGATGTTCTCATTCTTCTCAAGAGGAGACAGCGATAATGACGAGCATCGGCTATTCCTATAGTTTCCCAAGTGGCATAGTGGGATTTTGATACCCTCGCTGTACCATGCCACCCAACCTTCGGGGGATTGGGCCGGGCTCGCGGGCGGTCGGCCCAGGAAGTCGGATCTAGGTTTTGGCTCACAAAGGGGATTACGTTAGCCTCGCATGAGATTAACGGAGCGGGGGCTCTCGGAAGAACGAGGACCGAGGCACATCGAATTTGCGAGAGAAGGATGTGGCAGAAGAATGTCTGAAACCTGAATTAGTGGCAGAACGAGGCATTAATTTAGGCGTTGGCATTAATCCCGTGTCAAAGTCAAACGGCGAGGGAAGATTGAGGATTACCTTCAGTCCGGCGACCGTGGTGTCGGTGTTAGGCTGATTCCGCCATGGGATGTGTTGAAGGGGTTGGAAGCCGCGCGGTCGAGATCTCGTGAAGGGGGTGTTGGATTGGAGCTGCTCGAGCGGCGATTTGGGGATCCGACTCGTTTTTGCGGATGGAGGTCGCGAGTTACCGTTTGGAGGATGGCTAGCTCAACGTTGCCCGGTGTGCTTATGAGAGGGACTGAAAAGGAGGTCGTCGATTTCGACTATCGGCGGAACGGTTGGCTGGGAACGCTTCTTCGGTATTGAAAGAAGAGACAAGAGGCATTGCAACGGTGATGCCACGACACGGCCCGACGAGAGAAAAAACATGATGATTTTGGAAATAATATTTCCAAAACCGAGGGGAGCATGTGTTATCACCGGAATTTAACCGAGTCGGAGGTGGGCCGCGATCAAGATGGTTTGAAGATGTATATATATGGAGGAATACGTAGATCGGCCTTTTATACCAAGTTGGGCTTAATGGCCCGTGTATACGTAACATATTAGATCGTGTTTTAGTTTAGAGATAGAATCTTACTCGTGCGCGGTTTAGTGCACGTCCACATTAGAAAGTCCCCTGGACTATAAATATGTACCTAGGGTTTATGGAATAAACAACAACTCACGTTCAACCCCAAAAACAAACCAATCTCGGCGCATCGCCAACTCCTTCGTCTCGAGGGTTTCTATCGGAGTAGCGACATGCTTGCCTAGATCGCATCTTGCGATCTAGGCAGCACAAGCTCCACGTTGTTCATGCGTTGCTCGTATCGAAGCGCTTTTGATGGCGAGCAACGTAGTTATCATTAGATGTGTTAGGGTTAGCATTGTTCTTCGTTTAAGCATGCTTACGTAGTGCAACCCTTGCATATCTAGCCGTCCTCACGCCTATCCCGGGTGTGGGGGCGGCACCCCGCTTGATCATTATTTAGTAGATCTGATCCGTTACGATTGCTCCTTGTTCTACAAGGATTAGTTTAATATCCGCAATAGTTTGGCCTTACAAAGGGGGAGGATCTGTGGCACGTAGGGTGGCGTTCGCAAGTCCTAAACGGGATGTTCCTAGGATCAACTTCATGTTGGTTTTCCGGCCTTGTTTAGGATCGGCTTACGAGCACCGTGCGTGGCCATACGGCCCAACCTGGAGTAGGATGATCCGATTATGTGGTGAAAACCCTAAATCGTCGTAGATCTCATTAGCTTCATCTTGATCAAGCGGGACCACCAAGTATTCGTACACCCGTACGGATCATGGGTGGATCGGCTCTTTGAGCCGATTCACGAGATAACTCGAGAGCCGATCGAGGCTCGTATTTAACGTTTACATGTATGCCCTGCGAGAAACTAAGCGAGGCAATCTCATCACCTTCCCGACCAGGTATAGGTCGAGTGGCACGCTCTTGCACTTCGCAACGCCGCGTGTGACCAGAAGAGCATTGCGGGCCGTCGCTCGGAGGGGTCTCAGCCAGCCGCAGCTCTAGGCTCCCCCCGGCTCTACAGTGTTGACAAGGCCGCTGCCCGCCGGTGGGTTTTGGCAGTCAACAAAGTTATTCTAGGATTTTAGGCTTTAGAGAATTATGGAGAGACATATAGAGACTCATATACTATTATTTTTCTTATATAAATTGTTTTAAGTGCTAATTTGTTTAGGTTGTACCGATTAATAGCCGACCGATTAAATCATTTAATCGTCCGAATTCCGATTAATCGATACTCTCAAGCCGGCCGAGCAGTTAACGATTACCGATTTTCTTAACATTGATAATTCGTTAACCTATTTTCTGGTCTGTATGAACAATTTATTTTAATCACATGAACTTTTTTTAATAAAATTAGTTAATCCATTTTTAGAGTACATGAACATTTTCTTTTAACAGAGTGAACATTTTTATAAATCCATTAGCCTATTTCAGAATCCATGGACAAAATTTTAAACATGGTGATTTTTTTTGAATTTTTTAACCTATTTTCGGACATCCATGAAAAAAAAATTAATCACGTAAACATTTTTATAGATCCATTAACCTAGTTTTTGGAATATGTGAACAAAATTTAAAACATCGTGAACATTTTTATAGTATCCTTGAACAATTTTTAATCTCATGAACAACTTTTAAAATATTAATGTTTTCAAAGTTAAACAATTTTAAAATGTGAACAATTTTTAAGTTTGAACAATTTTTCAAAAAAAAAGTACTATGAACATTTTTAAAATCCGAACAATTTTCAAAATGTAAACGTTTTCCAAACTCAAACAATTTTAAAATATATACATTTTTAAAATATCATAAAAGATAAATAAAATGGAAAATAAATAGAAAAAAAAGGAAAAAAAAACGTAACCAAGAAAACCTGGGGAGGTAACCAGAATGTGCGTCCACTTCAAAACTGAACTTAAGGGAAACAGAAGAGTAGCAGAAAGCGAACTGGACATAGTGTACGCGTAGTATAATAATACCAAAAAAGTAAAGAAAACAAAAGAGTAGCAGAAAGCGACAGCTTAACCGGGCTAGGTCCACTGCAGCAACGGAAGCCTGAGAGGGATACGCGGCGCTACCGATCGGGGCCGCAATAGGCGGCAAATCCTATACACCGACCAAGTCAGTCGCTACCGCGCCGCACCCCCCCCCGCACGCGGTATGGGCCGGCCTGGTCGGCCCAGTTCGCCTATTTTTTCTGTTTTCTATTTTTTTTCTTTTTTCTTTCCTTTTTACTCCCTCTGTTTCATTCTATAGTCTTCTATAGTTTTTTGGCACGGAAATTAACACAAGAGTATTTTTTTACACAAGACACCCTAGCTGAATGATTTGAGATCAACGTAAAATTTGGGAAATCCATATCTTCCTAACTTACCATAACAAATCCCACAAATCTTTCTTGTTAATTCTCCATATATGTGCAGCCAAGTTCAATTAAGGAAAGTAAAATATTGCTGCCTAATTTTAAGAAATCGTTGGACCATGCATTAGGAATCTCAATTAATTGTTTCCAATTTTGTATGAATTTTTTCTCACGCATGTTGTGTGGGACCTGAACGTGGGAGGGGGTAATTGAAAAAAAGTCGAGCTACAACCTTATATTATGAAACAAATGCAAAAAATCTATAGGCACTATAGAAAGGAATGGAGGGAGTATTTTTTATTTTCTGTTTCTGTTTCTTTTTTGTTTTTTTTCTTTTTTGTTTTTTTCTTTTCTGTTTTTTTATTTTTGTTCAAATTTGAAAATAGTTCAAATTCAGAAAATTTTCAAAATTGAAAATTGTTCAAAATTCAAAAAATGTTCAAATTTTAAAAACGTTCAAATTTCAAAACCGTTCAAATACAAAAAATGTTCAAATTATAAAAGCGTTCAAATTTGAAATCCGTTCGAATTTGAAAAATGTTCAAATACAAAAAAATGTTCAAATTATAAAAGCGTTCAAATTTGAAATCCGTTCAAATATATAAAGCGTTCAAATTTGGAAAAATGTTCAAATTCGAAAAATGTTCATAACTAAAAATGTTAATTTTTGAAAAAATAATTTTACAAATTTTAAAAAATGTTCAAATTTAAATTATGTACATATCCGAAAATGTTCAAAATTCGAAAACAATTAAATTAAAATCTGAACATTTTTAAAATTTCGAATCTGAACAGATTTTGAAATTGTGTTCTCCGAAAATATATTTTTTAAAGTTAGATATTGAAAACTAAAAATATTAACAGAAAAGAAACGGCAAAAAACAAAGAAAAAACGTACCTACTCTTAATGGGGCGCGACCCAACCCACCGACCTGGTCGCCGGGGTGTGCGGTGCCCCGTACATGCCGACCAGGTCGGTGTACAGCAGCCTCCCAATAAGGGCGTTTCCTATATGCCGACCAGGTCGGCGCCTGCACCGCGCCGCACACCCCCGCGCGGGGTGTGGGCCGGCCCGGTCAGGCGATTTTCCCTATTTCTCTTTTTTTCCTTTTCCTTTTCTTTTCCGTTTTCTGTTTTCCTTTTTCTTTTTTTTTCTGTTTTTTTTTCTCTCGTTTTTTTTCTGTTTAAAAATAATTTCGAAAATTTTTAAATTTGAAAAATGTTCAAGTTTGGAAAAATTTGAAAAAAAGTTCATTTTGAACGAACTTTAAAATTTGAATAAATTTTAAATTTTGAACGAATTTTAAATTTGAACAAATTTGGATATTGGAACAAAATTTTAATCTTGAACGAATTTCCAAATTTTGGATGAATTTCGAAATTTGAACAAATTTAAATTTTGAACTTTTTTGAATTTTGAACTAATTTTACATTTTGGACGATTTTCAAATTTTGAACGAATTTAAAATGGAACATTTTTAAAATCTGTAGACAGAAAAAAAAAACCCGGTAATGTTAGTTTTTAAAAATAAAACTATAAACAGAAGAAGGAAAAAAAATAAGAAAACGAAAAAAAAGGAGGTTACCTAATGGGCCGTGGCCCAGTTACAGCCGCCGGGTCGGAGGGGTGTGCAGCGCCCCGTACCTACCGACCCGGTCGGCATATAGCAGCTCCCCCAATAGGCGGCGTACATGAATTTTATGGATGATTTTGGTTAGTACTTCATTCCCGTGGGGTTTTATTGGAGGCAAACTCTCCTCATTAGGTAAGGTAGGGATGGATCTGTGTTACCACTATCCATACCCGATAACCATGAAATTCCCGTTAGGCACATGAATATGGCACTATGATACAAGATAGGTATGTATAGATAACTAAAAAAACTCTAATCCTATTGTACTCATATTTCCCCTCCCGTCCCCAACCGTCGTAGTCCCTAGGCTTCCGAGCTTCACAATCTTCGGGTCGTGGTCCTTCAATCAAATCTGGGCATGGGCAGCCCAGCCCGACAGCCTGGCCCAAAAAAAGCCCGAAAATCCCGGGCCGGGCCGGACCGGGCTTGCCAGTCGGGCCGGGTTCGGGCCTAGGAAATGAGCCCGAATGGAAAATTGGGAAATTAGCCCGAATTAAGCCTGGCCCGGCCCGACAACCTTGCGTCCGAGAAAAATTTAGAGGCCATTGTTTGGTACCTTCTTTGAGGAACCATTTGCTGTCTAAAGGTTCTTTGCCTCTCTTTGGTACCTTCTTTCAAGTTCATTGTTGTGCACACATATTGAATTTAGTTGTTCAAGCTGGTTTGAAATTGATTGATAGCTCTGTTGGGAAAATTAGAGATGGTATTCAGTACCTTAAAGCTTCTACCAACCGGCTTACCAAATTCTATGAAGTTGCGGGTTCCATTTATAGATTGAATATCACAAGAAAACTTAGAGTTGACATGCCTGTTCGCTGGAATTCTACTTACACTATGCTTGAAAATGCTATATACTTCAAAGTGGTCTTCATATGGTATGCTGAGAGGGATAGCATATTTAAGTCACATTTCTTACCTAATGCTGATGAGTGGGATAAGCTAGCTACCATGCATGGTTTCTTGCAGACTTTCTATGAAGTCACGTTGACATTTTCTGCTACAAAGCACCCCACTTCCAATCTGTATTTCAAGAGTGTTTTCATGGTCCATTCAAAATTATTGGAGGCACATGCAGCTGGGAAGAAGTTCATGGCTCTTATGTTGGTTGACATAAAACAAAAGTTTGATAAGTACTGGTCTGATTATAGTGTGTTCTTATCTTGTGCTGCTGTTCTTGATCCACGCTATAAATTGGGATTTGTACGCTACTGCTACACCAAGCTATATGAACCTGATGAAGCCCAACGCCGAGTTGAAGAAGTTAGAACTACCTTGTTCAATCTGTTTGATGATTACAAAGTTTTTTCTCGCAATACCTCTTCATCTGACCAGGATGCTCCTAGCAGTAGTGGAGGGGGAATGTTCAATGACTATGAATGCTTTATCAGCACTAGCCAATCATATGAAGAAAAGTCACAACTTGAAATTTACTTGGAGGAGCGAGCTAGAGGATTGCATGAGGACTTGGATATTTTAGAGTATTGGAGCAAGTCGTCAATGCGATATCCTGAGCTTGCTTCAATGGCTCGTGATATTCTTGCTATTCCAGTGTCTAGTGTTGCTTCGGAGTCCGCTTTTAGTATGAGTCGCAAAGTTATCACCCATAATCGGTCTTCTATTAAACCAAAGACAGTTGAAGCTACCATGTGCCTGCAAGATTGGTATCGGGGAAAATGGCAAGGTAATTTTTTTTATATGTTCACCTCTACATCATTGTTAAATTGATGAAATCTGCATTGTTAAATTTCCAATATGTTCAAATCTACAGCAGCGGCAAAGGAGAGGGAAAGGCAAGCAACACCTTCTGATGTACAACCCATTGTCGGTGATGAAGAATCATCGGATTCTGAATGTAAACACAAATCTGACATCCTGTAAAGTTGAGAATTGTAATATTTATCATTGCATTCTATCTTTGTACTTATACATCTGGGTGTCTTATATTGTGCAGAAATCTAGAGTTTGGTATGTTGGGCATGGACGCATGGCTGATGGAAGTTGGAGAATGGAGACATCATACATGGAGATGGAGCTGTCACAATTTATCGTTTTAGTTTAATGCAATTTCAATTATGCATCAGTGAGACCTTCTATGTAATATTAGCCTCTAGTAGAATTGTGGTCTGAGACGTAGAGTTTCATTGTTTTGTGAGAGATTTGTGAACTCCCTGCTTTTGTAAAACTTATGGTATTTGTTGTCCTGGTACTTGGCTGAATGCGTTTAGTGTTTACTACCTGATTGTTGAATTTTGTCGGGCCTCGGGCCGGGCTTCGGGTTTTCGGGCTTCCGCTCGGGCCGAGCACGGGCCTGTAATGTGCATGAAATTCGTGCTTCGGGCCGGGCTTGGGCTGTGGTTTTTCAGCTCGGGCTTTTCCAAACCCAGCCCGAAACCCGGCCCGGCCCGAGATATGCCCAGATGTACCTTCAATTATCCCCGGGTACCTTATTCGGCAGGCCCATCTGGGATATCTATGTCACCTACGTTGTTGTTTCTTCTCAGGAGTTTGGAAAGGTTACTCAATAAATTGTTTTCCTTTTTTACATGTAGTACTTATTACCATGTTGCATCGTTGCATGTTTTAAGAATTCTTTTGGGTTCTGATTTTAGTAATCAATTTGTTTCCCGCCTGTTGGATCATACTTTTTCTTTACTCGGATTGTACCCTTACACTTGGATGCCCAGCATCATATCGATCTTACCAAAAGTATTTTTCCATCTCTAATCAGACATATGGTTTTCTCTTCATGCATGTTGGTTTTACATTTATTCTATAACAATGATATGACCATAATTGAGGGGTATAATGACAGAGCAGCATCTTGCGCAAGTGAAATCCACACATGTATGATTTCCTCAGTTCACTTGCTGCATAAGGCCTCATCTAATTACCATTTGAGTTCTCCGTATTTCCTCTGTGGTTGTTCCAGTGTCAAGTTTCTGAACATGTATCAATATGCAGCGATCGATGCAACTGGGTCTTAGCCTTCATTTGAGGTCTCTGTATTTCCTCTGCAATTGTTCCAGTTGTCCAGTGTCAAGTTTCTAAACATGTATCCGTATGCATCAGTCGATGCAGAGCCTAGGGCTTAGCCTCCATTTCGAAAAATGTATCCATTACTTATAGCTGATCTGAGTTGGGTATATGGATGAGTTGCGGTTTGCCTCTTTGCCAAAATATGAGCCATTATGGGATGACTTAGACGATTTTTTCCTATGTTTTTGATAGCGTGTAAGACACACTTCCGTTGGTGACAAGGGATTAACTTATCAATGCCTATAGATTGTAGGCTAGGGTTTAGTTAGAAGTAGAGGGCAAGTAGATCTCGAAGGTTTCAGCCGAAAAGCACTCGACGAATATGAAATCTAGGGTTTGCAGACAATGATTCGATGATCTCTTCGTCCCTCGACTCCCCCTTTATATAGGAGGTGGAGCCGAGGGTTTCGTTTTGTACAAGTTACGGAGTCGGGACGGTTTCTAACTCATCCCGCCGGATTACAAATAACACTTCCTATTACAACTCTATCTTTTCCTTAAATACATCTTGGGCTTCCGAATCTTCTTATTCTTCGGGTAGTGGGCCTTCAATAAACCCGGGTACTATATTTGGCAGGCCCATTTGGGATGCCTATGTCGGTAGCCCCGAGATTTTGCTTGAATCATAGAGTCAAGGAAAATCTCCATTTGTTTATTTTTATTCAAAAGCTCTAACTTTTATACTTCTTCTCATAAAATTCTATATTGTACGGGGATATTGGTAGTTGGGGCTAGTTCATCGACGGATCAGGTACTAGTTAACTCGCTCTAGTGGCAATCCGCAAAAACCTACTTCAAAATCACGTCCCTGGACATGATCTCGGGATACTGGTGTAAACTTCGACAGGTGCCGCTTAAGGTCTTACCATTCCGTCGAGTCCCGATTAAATTTATCGAGTACCTAACGCGTCCGTTAGGATTTTTCTTCGTATCCGTTGATACGGATAAAAGTAGCGGAGCGCGATCTTCGGCGATGCCACGCCCAGCGAGAATAGATGCGGGGTCTTACCTTCGCAAATTTGCGGCATTCAAAAATTGATCGCAACTTTGGCGTTCTGAGAATATATTGTCGAGTGCTTTTCCGGCTGTTGGAATGGCACATTTTATCGAGTCAAATATGACTTATACTGCTCTCCCGATGGGAGTATATGTAGAGTTAATTATAACTCGAAATATACTCTCTTCTGTTCTATTTTTCCTTTGTTAATTTCATCGGGCACGCGAACGGCGTTCCCGATGGGAGTAGCTCCGAGGCTACAGACCAAGAACTTGTGCTTGGTTGTAGGCTCAACATTTTAGTCCACCTTGTCGCTATATTGCCATTATCTTCCGATATTCTTTCCCTTCTTCTTTCTTTTTTTTTTTTTTTTTTTAATCTATCTATCGGGTGCGCGAACGGCGCTCCCGATGGGAGTAACCCCGAGGCTACAGCCAAAAACTTGTGCTTGGTTGTAGGCTCCCACAATTTCTATTTTTGCCATAATCGAAACTTTACTTTTTTCGAAGTAGCCCCCGAGCATTTGGGCAAAAACTTGTTCTTGACCAAAGGCTCCCGAAGTATGCAAATCACTCATCATGTCGCCATTTTCTTTTTATTTTTCTTGTCGACATATTTTCCCTTGGCAAATTTTTCTTCAACTCTGTCAATGGCCGAGTTTTTCCTGCCTTGTGGGTCCATCGTTTCCACCACGTTGACACGTCGTGTAAGTGGGGGACACACGTCCTCCGCTTTTTCGGCGCACGTACGGTAACGCCTATCTCGGTAAAAATACTTTTTTGCCCTTGTAACCGAGAAGATCGATTCTCACCACACGATTTCCTCATCCAACGG